>NW_028232030.1:355000-531167 GCF_054491065.1 Syngnathus leptorhynchus
GTTGGCGAAAATTGCACTAAGTGCGAAAGCCCATTCATTTACAACGGCGTGTCCGCCAGGCGGCGACATTTCCCCGTTACCGGTGGCTGCGCGGCGGGTGAGTGACAGAGCTTATCCGAGCGGCTGGAACTCTGCGCCGGCGTGGTCGAGCGTGAGGCCTCGGCCCTTTGGCTGCCTGGTACCTAAAACACTTCCATTGATCCAGCCACGGAGGGTGCTGGCTGGTGGCTCCATACCTCCAGAGCTCCAGAGCTCCATAGCACCAGAGCTCCATAGCTCCATAGCACCAGAGCTCCATAGCTCCATAGCACCAGAGCTCCATAGCTCCATAGCACCAGAGCTCCATAGCTCCATAGCACCAGAGCTCCATAGCACCAGGGCTCCATAGCTCCAGAGCTCCATAGCACCAGAGCTCCATAGCTCCATAGCACCAGAGCTCCATAGCACCAGAGCTCCATAGCACCAGAGCTCCATAGCTCCATAGCACCAGAGCTCCATAGCTCCATAGCACCAGAGCTCCATAGCTCCATAGCACCAGAGCTCCATACCTCCAGAGCTCCATAGCTCCGGTCACCGAGGCACCCGCCGAAGGCGGGTGCCGAGTTCACTGGCCCCAAGCGACAACCGGTCACCGAGGCACCCGCCGAAGGCGGGTGCCGAGTTCACTGGCCCCAAGCGACAACCGGTCACCGAGGCACCCGCCGAAGGCGGGTGCCGAGTTCACTGGCCCCAAGCGACGGCGGTCACCGAGGCACCCGCCGGAGGCGGGTGCCGAGTTCACCGGCCCCGAGCACCAGCGGTCAGCCACGGAGGGTGCTGGATCATCCATACTTCCATAGCTCCAGAGCTCCATAGCCCCGGAGCTCCATAGCCCCGGAGCTCCATAGCTCCATAGCCCCGGAGCTCCATAGCCCCGGAGCTCCATAGCCCCGGAGCTCCATAGCTCCATAGCCCCGGAGCTCCATAGCCCCGGAGCTCCATAGCCCCGGAGCTCCATAGCTCCATAGCCCCGGAGCTCCATAGCCCCGGAGCTCCATAGCCCCGGAGCTCCATAGCTCCATACTTCCATAGCTCCAGTCAGAGAGTTGGCGAAAATTGCACTAAGTGCGAAAGCCCATTCATTTACAACGGCGTGTCCGCCAGGCGGCGACATTTCCCCGTTACCGGTGGCTGCGCGGCGGGTGAGTGACAGAGCTTATCCGAGCGGCTGGAACTCTGCGCCATGGCTCCATGGCTTCAGAGCTCCATAGCTCCATACCTCCAGAGCTCCAGGGCTCCATAGCTCCATACCTCCAGAGCTCCATACCTCCAGAGCTCCAGAGCTCCATAGCACCAGAGCTCCATGGCTTCAGAGCTCCATAGCACCATAGCTCCATACCTCCAGAGCTCCAGGGCTCCATAGCTCCATACCTCCAGAGCTCCATACCTCCAGAGCTCCATACCTCCAGAGCTCCATAGCTCCATAGCACCAGAGCTCCATAGCTCCATAGCACCAGAGCTCCATAGCACCAGAGCTCCATAGCACCAGAGCTCCATAGCTCCATAGCACCAGAGCTCCATAGCTCCATAGCACCAGAGCTCCATACTTCCAGAGCTCCATAGCTCCATAGCTCCATAGCACCAGAGCTCCATAGCTCCATAGCACCAGAGCTCCATAGCTCCATAGCACCAGAGCTCCATACTTCCATAGCTCCATAGCTCCATACCTCCAGAGCTCCATAGCTCCATAGCTCCATACCTCCAGAGCTCCATAGCTCCAGAGCTCCATAGCTCCATAGCTCCATAGCACCAGAGCTCCATACTTCCATAGCTCCAGGGCTCCATAGCTCCAGGGCTCCATACCTCCAGAGCTCCATAGCTCCATACTTCCAGAGCTCCATAGCTCCATACTTCCATAGCTCCATACTTCCATACCTCCATAGCTCCATACTTCCATAGCACCAGAGCTCCATACTTCCATAGCACCAGAGCTCCATACCTCCAGAGCTCCAGAGCTCCAGCCTGGGTGGCTGGTGGCTCCATAGCTCCATACTTCCATAGCTCTAAGTCAGAGAGTTGGCGAAAATTGCACTAAGTGCGAAAGCCCATTCATTTACAACGGCGTGTCCACAAGGCGGCGACATTTCCCCGTTACCGGTGGCTGCGCGGCGGGTGAGTGACAGAGCTTATCCGAGCGGCTGGAACTCTGCGCCGGCGTGGTCGAGCGTGAGGCCTCGGCCCTTTGGCTGCCTGGTACCTAAAACACTTCCATTGATCCAGCCACGGAGGGTGCTGGCTGGTGGCTCCATACCTCCATAGCTCCATAGCACCAGAGCTCCATAGCTCCATAGCACCAGAGCTCCATGGCTTCAGAGCTCCATAGCACCATAGCTCCATACCTCCAGAGCTCCAGGGCTCCATAGCTCCATACCTCCAGAGCTCCATACCTCCAGAGCTCCATACCTCCAGAGCTCCATAGCACCAGAGCTCCATGGCTTCAGAGCTCCATAGCACCATAGCTCCATACCTCCAGAGCTCCAGGGCTCCATAGCTCCATACCTCCAGAGCTCCATACCTCCAGAGCTCCATACCTCCAGAGCTCCATAGCACCAGAGCTCCATGGCTTCAGAGCTCCATAGCACCATAGCTCCATACCTCCAGAGCTCCAGGGCTCCATAGCTCCATACCTCCAGAGCTCCATACCTCCAGAGCTCCAGAGCTCCATAGCACCAGAGCTCCATGGCTTCAGAGCTCCATAGCTCCATACCTCCAGAGCTCCAGGGCTCCATAGCTCCATACCTCCAGAGCTCCATACCTCCAGAGCTCCAGAGCTCCATAGCACCAGAGCTCCATGGCTTCAGAGCTCCATAGCACCATAGCTCCATACCTCCAGAGCTCCAGGGCTCCATAGCTCCATACCTCCAGAGCTCCATACCTCCAGAGCTCCAGAGCTCCATAGCACCAGAGCTCCATGGCTTCAGAGCTCCATAGCACCATAGCTCCATACCTCCAGAGCTCCAGGGCTCCATAGCTCCATACCTCCAGAGCTCCATACCTCCAGAGCTCCATACCTCCAGAGCTCCATAGCACCAGAGCTCCATAGCTCCATAGCTCCATAGCACCAGAGCTCCATAGCACCAGAGCTCCATAGCACCAGAGCTCCATAGCTCCATAGCACCAGAGCTCCATAGCTCCATAGCACCAGAGCTCCATACTTCCAGAGCTCCATAGCTCCATAGCTCCATAGCACCAGAGCTCCATAGCTCCATAGCACCAGAGCTCCATAGCTCCATAGCACCAGAGCTCCATACTTCCATAGCTCCATAGCTCCATACCTCCAGAGCTCCATAGCTCCATAGCTCCATACCTCCAGAGCTCCATAGCTCCAGAGCTCCATAGCTCCATAGCTCCATAGCACCAGAGCTCCATAGCTCCATAGCACCAGAGCTCCATACTTCCATAGCTCCAGGGCTCCATAGCTCCAGGGCTCCATACCTCCAGAGCTCCATAGCTCCATACTTCCAGAGCTCCATAGCTCCATACTTCCATAGCTCCATACTTCCATACCTCCATAGCTCCATACTTCCATAGCACCAGAGCTCCATACTTCCATAGCACCAGAGCTCCATACCTCCAGAGCTCCAGAGCTCCAGCCTGGGTGGCTGGTGGCTCCATAGCTCCATACTTCCATAGCTCTAAGTCAGAGAGTTGGCGAAAATTGCACTAAGTGCGAAAGCCCATTCATTTACAACGGCGTGTCCACAAGGCGGCGACATTTCCCCGTTACCGGTGGCTGCGCGGCGGGTGAGTGACAGAGCTTATCCGAGCGGCTGGAACTCTGCGCCGGCGTGGTCGAGCGTGAGGCCTCGGCCCTTTGGCTGCCTGGTACCTAAAACACTTCCATTGATCCAGCCACGGAGGGTGCTGGCTGGTGGCTCCATACCTCCATAGCTCCATAGCACCAGAGCTCCATAGCTCCATAGCACCAGAGCTCCATGGCTTCAGAGCTCCATAGCACCATAGCTCCATACCTCCAGAGCTCCAGGGCTCCATAGCTCCATACCTCCAGAGCTCCATACCTCCAGAGCTCCATACCTCCAGAGCTCCATAGCACCAGAGCTCCATGGCTTCAGAGCTCCATAGCACCATAGCTCCATACCTCCAGAGCTCCAGGGCTCCATAGCTCCATACCTCCAGAGCTCCATACCTCCAGAGCTCCATACCTCCAGAGCTCCATAGCACCAGAGCTCCATGGCTTCAGAGCTCCATAGCACCATAGCTCCATACCTCCAGAGCTCCAGGGCTCCATAGCTCCATACCTCCAGAGCTCCATACCTCCAGAGCTCCATACCTCCAGAGCTCCATAGCACCAGAGCTCCATACTTCCATAGCTCCATAGCTCCATACTTCCATAGCACCTGAGCTCCATACCTCCAGAGCTCCATAGCTCCAGCCTGGGTGGCTGGTGGCTCCATAGCTCCATACTTCCATAGCTCTAAGTCAGAGAGTTGGCGAAAATTGCACTAAGTGCGAAAGCCCATTCATTTACAACGGCGTGTCCGCCAGGCGGCGACATTTCCCCGTTACCGGTGGCTGCGCGGCGGGTGAGTGACAGAGCTTATCCGAGCGGCTGGAACTCTGCGCCGGCGTGGTCGAGCGTGAGGCCTCGGCCCTTTGGCTGCCTGGTACCTAAAACACTTCCATTGATCCAGCCACGGAGGGTGCTGGCTGGTGGCTCCATACCTCCATAGCTCCATAGCACCAGAGCTCCATAGCTCCATAGCACCAGAGCTCCATGGCTTCAGAGCTCCATAGCACCATAGCTCCATACCTCCAGAGCTCCAGGGCTCCATAGCTCCATACCTCCAGAGCTCCATACCTCCAGAGCTCCATACCTCCAGAGCTCCATAGCACCAGAGCTCCATGGCTTCAGAGCTCCATAGCACCATAGCTCCATACCTCCAGAGCTCCAGGGCTCCATAGCTCCATACCTCCAGAGCTCCATACCTCCAGAGCTCCATACCTCCAGAGCTCCATAGCACCAGAGCTCCATGGCTTCAGAGCTCCATAGCACCATAGCTCCATACCTCCAGAGCTCCAGGGCTCCATAGCTCCATACCTCCAGAGCTCCATACCGCCAGAGCTCCATACCTCCAGAGCTCCAGAGCTCCATAGCACCAGAGCTCCATGGCTTCAGAGCTCCATAGCACCATAGCTCCATACCTCCAGAGCTCCAGGGCTCCATAGCTCCATACCTCCAGAGCTCCATACCTCCAGAGCTCCAGAGCTCCATAGCACCAGAGCTCCATGGCTTCAGAGCTCCATAGCACCATAGCTCCATACCTCCAGAGCTCCAGGGCTCCATAGCTCCATACCTCCAGAGCTCCATACCTCCAGAGCTCCATACCTCCAGAGCTCCATAGCTCCATAGCACCAGAGCTCCATAGCTCCATAGCACCAGAGCTCCATAGCACCAGAGCTCCATAGCACCAGAGCTCCATAGCTCCATAGGACCAGAGCTCCATAGCTCCGTAGCACCAGAGCTCCATAGCTCCATAGCACCAGAGCTCCATACTTCCAGAGCTCCATAGCTCCATAGCTCCATAGCACCAGAGCTCCATAGCTCCATAGCACCAGAGCTCCATGGCTTCAGAGCTCCATAGCACCATAGCTCCATACCTCCAGAGCTCCAGGGCTCCATAGCTCCATACCTCCAGAGCTCCATACCTCCAGAGCTCCATACCTCCAGAGCTCCATAGCACCAGAGCTCCATAGCTCCATAGCACCAGAGCTCCATAGCACCAGAGCTCCATAGCACCAGAGCTCCATAGCTCCATAGCACCAGAGCTCCATAGCTCCATAGCACCAGAGCTCCATACTTCCAGAGCTCCATAGCTCCATAGCTCCATAGCACCAGAGCTCCATAGCTCCATAGCACCAGAGCTCCATAGCTCCATAGCACCAGAGCTCCATACTTCCATAGCTCCATAGCTCCATACCTCCAGAGCTCCATAGCTCCATAGCTCCATACCTCCAGAGCTCCATAGCTCCAGAGCTCCATAGCTCCATAGCTCCATAGCACCAGAGCTCCATAGCTCCATAGCACCAGAGCTCCATACTTCCATAGCTCCAGGGCTCCATAGCTCCAGGGCTCCATACCTCCAGAGCTCCATAGCTCCATACTTCCAGAGCTCCATAGCTCCATACTTCCATAGCTCCATACTTCCATACCTCCATAGCTCCATACTTCCATAGCACCAGAGCTCCATACTTCCATAGCACCAGAGCTCCATACCTCCAGAGCTCCAGAGCTCCAGCCTGGGTGGCTGGTGGCTCCATAGCTCCATACTTCCATAGCTCTAAGTCAGAGAGTTGGCGAAAATTGCACTAAGTGCGAAAGCCCATTCATTTACAACGGCGTGTCCACAAGGCGGCGACATTTCCCCGTTACCGGTGGCTGCGCGGCGGGTGAGTGACAGAGCTTATCCGAGCGGCTGGAACTCTGCGCCGGCGTGGTCGAGCGTGAGGCCTCGGCCCTTTGGCTGCCTGGTACCTAAAACACTTCCATTGATCCAGCCACGGAGGGTGCTGGCTGGTGGCTCCATACCTCCATAGCTCCATAGCACCAGAGCTCCATAGCTCCATAGCACCAGAGCTCCATGGCTTCAGAGCTCCATAGCACCATAGCTCCATACCTCCAGAGCTCCAGGGCTCCATAGCTCCATACCTCCAGAGCTCCATACCTCCAGAGCTCCATACCTCCAGAGCTCCATAGCACCAGAGCTCCATGGCTTCAGAGCTCCATAGCACCATAGCTCCATACCTCAAGAGCTCCAGGGCTCCATAGCTCCATACCTCCAGAGCTCCATACCTCCAGAGCTCCATACCTCCAGAGCTCCAGAGCTCCATAGCACCAGAGCTCCATGGCTTCAGAGCTCCATAGCACCATAGCTCCATACCTCCAGAGCTCCAGGGCTCCATAGCTCCATACCTCCAGAGCTCCATACCTCCAGAGCTCCAGAGCTCCATAGCACCAGAGCTCCATGGCTTCAGAGCTCCATAGCACCATAGCTCCATACCTCCAGAGCTCCAGGGCTCCATAGCTCCATACCTCCAGAGCTCCATACCTCCAGAGCTCCAGAGCTCCATAGCACCAGAGCTCCATGGCTTCAGAGCTCCATAGCACCATAGCTCCATACCTCCAGAGCTCCAGGGCTCCAAAGCTCCATACCTCCAGAGCTCCATACCTCCAGAGCTCCATACCTCCAGAGCTCCATAGCTCCATAGCACCAGAGCTCCATAGCTCCATAGCACCAGAGCTCCATAGCACCAGAGCTCCATAGCACCAGAGCTCCATAGCTCCATAGCACCAGAGCTCCATAGCTCCATAGCACCAGAGCTCCATAGCTCCATAGCACCAGAGCTCCATACTTCCAGAGCTCCATAGCTCCATAGCTCCATAGCACCAGAGCTCCATAGCTCCATAGCACCAGAGCTCCATAGCTCCATAGCACCAGAGCTCCATACTTCCATAGCTCCATAGCTCCATACCTCCAGAGCTCCATAGCTCCATAGCTCCATACCTCCAGAGCTCCATAGCTCCAGAGCTCCATAGCTCCATAGCACCAGAGCTCCATAGCTCCATAGCACCAGAGCTCCATACTTCCATAGCTCCAGGGCTCCATAGCTCCAGGGCTCCATAGCTCCATACCTCCAGAGCTCCATAGCTCCATACTTCCAGAGCTCCATAGCTCCATAGCACCAGAGCTCCATAGCTCCATAGCACCAGAGCTCCATAGCTCCATAGCACCAGAGCTCCATAGCTCCATAGCACCAGAGCTCCATAGCTCCATAGCTCCAGGGCTCCATAGCTCCATAGCTCCAGGGCTCCATAGCTCCATAGCTCCAGGGCTCCATAGCTCCATAGCTCCATACCTCCAGAGCTCCATACCTCCAGAGCTCCATACCTCCATAGCACCAGAGCTCCATAGCTCCAGGGCTCCAGGGCTCCATAGCTCCATACCTCCAGAGCTCCATAGCTCCATACTTCCAGAGCTCCATAGCTCCATAGCTCCATACTTCCATAGCTCCATAGCTCCATACTTCCATAGCACCTGAGCTCCATACCTCCAGAGCTCCATAGCTCCAGCCTGGGTGGCTGGTGGCTCCATAGCTCCATACTTCCATAACTCTAAGTCAGAGAGTTGGCGAAAATTGCACTAAGTGCGAAAGCCCATTCATTTACAACGGCGTGTCCGCCAGGCGGCGACATTTCCCCGTTACCGGTGGCTGCGCGGCGGGTGAGTGACAGAGCTTATCCGAGCGGCTGGAACTCTGCGCCGGCGTGGTCGAGCGTGAGGCCTCGGCCCTTTGGCTGCCTGGTACCTAAAACACTTCCATTGATCCAGCCACGGAGGGTGCTGGCTGGTGGCTCCATACCTCCATAGCTCCATAGCACCAGAGCTCCATATCTCCATAGCACCAGAGCTCCATGGCTTCAGAGCTCCATAGCACCATAGCTCCATACCTCCAGAGCTCCAGGGCTCCATAACTCCATACCTCCAGAGCTCCATACCTCCAGAGCTCCATACCTCCAGAGCTCCATAGCACCAGAGCTCCATGGCTTCAGAGCTCCATAGCACCATAGCACCATAGCTCCATACCTCCAGAGCTCCAGGGCTCCATAGCTCCATACCTCCAGAGCTCCATACCTCCAGAGCTCCATACCTCCAGAGCTCCATAGCACCAGAGCTCCATGGCTTCAGAGCTCCATAGCACCATAGCTCCATACCTCCAGAGCTCCAGGGCTCCATAGCTCCATACCTCCAGAGCTCCATACCTCCAGAGCTCCATACCTCCAGAGCTCCAGAGCTCCATAGCACCAGAGCTCCATGGCTTCAGAGCTCCATAGCTCCATACCTCCAGAGCTCCAGGGCTCCATAGCTCCATACCTCCAGAGCTCCATACCTCCAGAGCTCCAGAGCTCCATAGCACCAGAGCTCCATGGCTTCAGAGCTCCATAGCACCATAGCTCCATACCTCCAGAGCTCCAGGGCTCCATAGCTCCATACCTCCAGAGCTCCATACCTCCAGAGCTCCATACCTCCAGAGCTCCATAGCTCCATAGCACCAGAGCTCCATAGCTCCATAGCACCAGAGCTCCATAGCACCAGAGCTCCATAGCTCCATAGCACCAGAGCTCCATAGCTCCATAGCACCAGAGCTCCATACTTCCAGAGCTCCATAGCTCCATAGCTCCATAGCACCAGAGCTCCATAGCTCCATAGCACCAGAGCTCCATAGCTCCATAGCACCAGAGCTCCATACTTCCATAGCTCCATAGCTCCATACCTCCAGAGCTCCATAGCTCCATAGCTCCATACCTCCAGAGCTCCATAGCTCCAGAGCTCCATAGCTCCATAGCTCCATAGCACCAGAGCTCCATAGCTCCATAGCACCAGAGCTCCATACTTCCATAGCTCCAGGGCTCCATAGCTCCAGGGCTCCATACCTCCAGAGCTCCATAGCTCCATACTTCCAGAGCTCCATAGCTCCATACTTCCATAGCTCCATACTTCCATACCTCCATAGCTCCATACTTCCATAGCACCAGAGCTCCATACTTCCATAGCACCAGAGCTCCATACCTCCAGAGCTCCAGAGCTCCAGCCTGGGTGGCTGGTGGCTCCATAGCTCCATACTTCCATAGCTCTAAGTCAGAGAGTTGGCGAAAATTGCACTAAGTGCGAAAGCCCATTCATTTACAACGGCGTGTCCACAAGGCGGCGACATTTCCCCGTTACCGGTGGCTGCGCGGCGGGTGAGTGACAGAGCTTATCCGAGCGGCTGGAACTCTGCGCCGGCGTGGTCGAGCGTGAGGCCTCGGCCCTTTGGCTGCCTGGTACCTAAAACACTTCCATTGATCCAGCCACGGAGGGTGCTGGCTGGTGGCTCCATACCTCCATAGCTCCATAGCACCAGAGCTCCATAGCTCCATAGCACCAGAGCTCCATGGCTTCAGAGCTCCATAGCACCATAGCTCCATACCTCCAGAGCTCCAGGGCTCCAAAGCTCCATACCTCCAGAGCTCCATACCTCCAGAGCTCCATACCTCCAGAGCTCCATAGCTCCATAGCACCAGAGCTCCATAGCTCCATAGCACCAGAGCTCCATAGCACCATAGCTCCATAGCACCAGAGCTCCATAGCTCCATAGCACCAGAGCTCCATAGCTCCATAGCACCAGAGCTCCATAGCTCCATAGCACCAGAGCTCCATACTTCCAGAGCTCCATAGCTCCATAGCTCCATAGCACCAGAGCTCCATAGCTCCATAGCACCAGAGCTCCATAGCTCCATAGCACCAGAGCTCCATACTTCCATACTTCCATAGCTCCATAGCTCCATAGCTCCATACCTCCAGAGCTCCATAGCTCCATACCTCCAGAGCTCCATAGCTCCAGAGCTCCATAGCTCCATAGCACCAGAGCTCCATAGCTCCATAGCACCAGAGCTCCATACTTCCATAGCTCCAGGGCTCCATAGCTCCAGGGCTCCATAGCTCCATACCTCCAGAGCTCCATAGCTCCATACCTCCAGAGCTCCATAGCTCCATACTTCCAGAGCTCCATAGCTCCATAGCACCAGAGCTCCATAGCTCCATAGCACCAGAGCTCCATAGCTCCATAGCACCAGAGCTCCATAGCTCCATAGCACCAGAGCTCCATAGCTCCATAGCTCCAGGGCTCCATAGCTCCATAGCTCCAGGGCTCCATAGCTCCATAGCTCCAGGGCTCCATAGCTCCAGGGCTCCAGGGCTCCATAGCTCCATACCTCCAGAGCTCCATAGCTCCATACTTCCAGAGCTCCATAGCTCCATAGCACCAGAGCTCCATACTTCCATAGCTCCATAGCTCCATACCTCCAGAGCTCCATAGCTCCATAGCTCCATACCTCCAGAGCTCCATAGCTCCAGAGCTCCATAGCTCCATAGCTCCATAGCACCAGAGCTCCATAGCTCCATAGCACCAGAGCTCCATACTTCCATAGCTCCAGGGCTCCATAGCTCCAGGGCTCCATACCTCCAGAGCTCCATAGCTCCATACTTCCAGAGCTCCATAGCTCCATACTTCCATAGCTCCATACTTCCATACCTCCATAGCTCCATACTTCCATAGCACCAGAGCTCCATACTTCCATAGCACCAGAGCTCCATACCTCCAGAGCTCCAGAGCTCCAGCCTGGGTGGCTGGTGGCTCCATAGCTCCATACTTCCATAGCTCTAAGTCAGAGAGTTGGCGAAAATTGCACTAAGTGCGAAAGCCCATTCATTTACAACGGCGTGTCCACAAGGCGGCGACATTTCCCCGTTACCGGTGGCTGCGCGGCGGGTGAGTGACAGAGCTTATCCGAGCGGCTGGAACTCTGCGCCGGCGTGGTCGAGCGTGAGGCCTCGGCCCTTTGGCTGCCTGGTACCTAAAACACTTCCATTGATCCAGCCACGGAGGGTGCTGGCTGGTGGCTCCATACCTCCATAGCTCCATAGCACCAGAGCTCCATAGCTCCATAGCACCAGAGCTCCATGGCTTCAGAGCTCCATAGCACCATAGCTCCATACCTCCAGAGCTCCAGGGCTCCATAGCTCCATACCTCCAGAGCTCCATACCTCCAGAGCTCCAGAGCTCCATAGCACCAGAGCTCCATGGCTTCAGAGCTCCATAGCACCATAGCTCCATACCTCCAGAGCTCCAGGGCTCCATAGCTCCATACCTCCAGAGCTCCATACCTCCAGAGCTCCATACCTCCAGAGCTCCATAGCTCCATAGCACCAGAGCTCCATAGCTCCATAGCACCAGAGCTCCATAGCACCAGAGCTCCATAGCTCCATAGGACCAGAGCTCCATAGCTCCGTAGCACCAGAGCTCCATAGCTCCATAGCACCAGAGCTCCATACTTCCAGAGCTCCATAGCTCCATAGCTCCATAGCACCAGAGCTCCATAGCTCCATAGCACCAGAGCTCCATGGCTTCAGAGCTCCATAGCACCATAGCTCCATACCTCCAGAGCTCCAGGGCTCCATAGCTCCATACCTCCAGAGCTCCATACCTCCAGAGCTCCATACCTCCAGAGCTCCATAGCACCAGAGCTCCATAGCTCCATAGCACCAGAGCTCCATAGCACCAGAGCTCCATAGCACCAGAGCTCCATAGCTCCATAGCACCAGAGCTCCATAGCTCCATAGCACCAGAGCTCCATACTTCCAGAGCTCCATAGCTCCATAGCTCCATAGCACCAGAGCTCCATAGCTCCATAGCACCAGAGCTCCATAGCTCCATAGCACCAGAGCTCCATACTTCCATAGCTCCATAGCTCCATACCTCCAGAGCTCCATAGCTCCATAGCTCCATACCTCCAGAGCTCCATAGCTCCAGAGCTCCATAGCTCCATAGCTCCATAGCACCAGAGCTCCATAGCTCCATAGCACCAGAGCTCCATACTTCCATAGCTCCAGGGCTCCATAGCTCCAGGGCTCCATACCTCCAGAGCTCCATAGCTCCATACTTCCAGAGCTCCATAGCTCCATACTTCCATAGCTCCATACTTCCATACCTCCATAGCTCCATACTTCCATAGCACCAGAGCTCCATACTTCCATAGCACCAGAGCTCCATACCTCCAGAGCTCCAGAGCTCCAGCCTGGGTGGCTGGTGGCTCCATAGCTCCATACTTCCATAGCTCTAAGTCAGAGAGTTGGCGAAAATTGCACTAAGTGCGAAAGCCCATTCATTTACAACGGCGTGTCCACAAGGCGGCGACATTTCCCCGTTACCGGTGGCTGCGCGGCGGGTGAGTGACAGAGCTTATCCGAGCGGCTGGAACTCTGCGCCGGCGTGGTCGAGCGTGAGGCCTCGGCCCTTTGGCTGCCTGGTACCTAAAACACTTCCATTGATCCAGCCACGGAGGGTGCTGGCTGGTGGCTCCATACCTCCATAGCTCCATAGCACCAGAGCTCCATAGCTCCATAGCACCAGAGCTCCATGGCTTCAGAGCTCCATAGCACCATAGCTCCATACCTCCAGAGCTCCAGGGCTCCATAGCTCCATACCTCCAGAGCTCCATACCTCCAGAGCTCCATACCTCCAGAGCTCCATAGCACCAGAGCTCCATGGCTTCAGAGCTCCATAGCACCATAGCTCCATACCTCCAGAGCTCCAGGGCTCCATAGCTCCATACCTCCAGAGCTCCATACCTCCAGAGCTCCATACCTCCAGAGCTCCATAGCACCAGAGCTCCATGGCTTCAGAGCTCCATAGCACCATAGCTCCATACCTCCAGAGCTCCAGGGCTCCATAGCTCCATACCTCCAGAGCTCCATACCTCCAGA
Organism: Syngnathus leptorhynchus; assembly: GCF_054491065.1. NCBI lineage: Eukaryota > Metazoa > Chordata > Actinopteri > Syngnathiformes > Syngnathidae > Syngnathus > Syngnathus leptorhynchus. The sequence continues at coordinate 368,362 of NW_028232030.1, forward strand.
GCTCCATACCTCCAGAGCTCCATAGCACCAGAGCTCCATGGCTTCAGAGCTCCATAGCACCATAGCTCCATACCTCCAGAGCTCCAGGGCTCCATAGCTCCATACCTCCAGAGCTCCATACCTCCAGAGCTCCATACCTCCAGAGCTCCAGAGCTCCATAGCACCAGAGCTCCATGGCTTCAGAGCTCCATAGCACCATAGCTCCATACCTCCAGAGCTCCAGGGCTCCATAGCTCCATACCTCCAGAGCTCCATACCTCCAGAGCTCCAGAGCTCCATAGCACCAGAGCTCCATGGCTTCAGAGCTCCATAGCACCATAGCTCCATACCTCCAGAGCTCCAGGGCTCCATAGCTCCATACCTCCAGAGCTCCATACCTCCAGAGCTCCATACCTCCAGAGCTCCATAGCTCCATAGCACCAGAGCTCCATAGCTCCATAGCACCAGAGCTCCATAGCACCAGAGCTCCATAGCACCAGAGCTCCATAGCTCCATAGCACCAGAGCTCCATAGCTCCATAGCACCAGAGCTCCATAGCTCCATAGCACCAGAGCTCCATACTTCCAGAGCTCCATAGCTCCATAGCTCCATAGCACCAGAGCTCCATAGCTCCATAGCACCAGAGCTCCATGGCTTCAGAGCTCCATAGCACCATAGCTCCATACCTCCAGAGCTCCAGGGCTCCATAGCTCCATACCTCCAGAGCTCCATACCTCCAGAGCTCCATACCTCCAGAGCTCCATAGCACCAGAGCTCCATAGCTCCATAGCACCAGAGCTCCATAGCACCAGAGCTCCATAGCACCAGAGCTCCATAGCTCCATAGCACCAGAGCTCCATAGCTCCATAGCACCAGAGCTCCATACTTCCAGAGCTCCATAGCTCCATAGCTCCATAGCACCAGAGCTCCAGAGCTCCATAGCACCAGAGCTCCATAGCTCCATAGCACCAGAGCTCCATACTTCCATAGCTCCATAGCTCCATACCTCCAGAGCTCCATAGCTCCATAGCTCCATACCTCCAGAGCTCCATAGCTCCAGAGCTCCATAGCTCCATAGCTCCATAGCACCAGAGCTCCATAGCTCCATAGCACCAGAGCTCCATACTTCCATAGCTCCAGGGCTCCATAGCTCCAGGGCTCCATACCTCCAGAGCTCCATAGCTCCATACTTCCAGAGCTCCATAGCTCCATACTTCCATAGCTCCATACTTCCATACCTCCATAGCTCCATACTTCCATAGCACCAGAGCTCCATACTTCCATAGCACCAGAGCTCCATACCTCCAGAGCTCCAGAGCTCCAGCCTGGGTGGCTGGTGGCTCCATAGCTCCATACTTCCATAGCTCTAAGTCAGAGAGTTGGCGAAAATTGCACTAAGTGCGAAAGCCCATTCATTTACAACGGCGTGTCCACAAGGCGGCGACATTTCCCCGTTACCGGTGGCTGCGCGGCGGGTGAGTGACAGAGCTTATCCGAGCGGCTGGAACTCTGCGCCGGCGTGGTCGAGCGTGAGGCCTCGGCCCTTTGGCTGCCTGGTACCTAAAACACTTCCATTGATCCAGCCACGGAGGGTGCTGGCTGGTGGCTCCATACCTCCATAGCTCCATAGCACCAGAGCTCCATAGCTCCATAGCACCAGAGCTCCATGGCTTCAGAGCTCCATAGCACCATAGCTCCATACCTCCAGAGCTCCAGGGCTCCATAGCTCCATACCTCCAGAGCTCCATACCTCCAGAGCTCCATACCTCCAGAGCTCCATAGCACCAGAGCTCCATGGCTTCAGAGCTCCATAGCACCATAGCTCCATACCTCCAGAGCTCCAGGGCTCCATAGCTCCATACCTCCAGAGCTCCATACCTCCAGAGCTCCATACCTCCAGAGCTCCATAGCACCAGAGCTCCATGGCTTCAGAGCTCCATAGCACCATAGCTCCATACCTCCAGAGCTCCAGGGCTCCATAGCTCCATACCTCCAGAGCTCCATACCTCCAGAGCTCCATACCTCCAGAGCTCCATAGCACCAGAGCTCCATGGCTTCAGAGCTCCATAGCACCATAGCTCCATACCTCCAGAGCTCCAGGGCTCCATAGCTCCATACCTCCAGAGCTCCATACCTCCAGAGCTCCATACCTCCAGAGCTCCAGAGCTCCATAGCACCAGAGCTCCATGGCTTCAGAGCTCCATAGCACCATAGCTCCATACCTCCAGAGCTCCAGGGCTCCATAGCTCCATACCTCCAGAGCTCCAGAGCTCCATAGCACCAGAGCTCCATAGCACCAGAGCTCCATGGCTTCAGAGCTCCATAGCACCATAGCTCCATACCTCCAGAGCTCCAGGGCTCCATAGCTCCATACCTCCAGAGCTCCATACCTCCAGAGCTCCAGAGCTCCATAGCACCAGAGCTCCATGGCTTCAGAGCTCCATAGCACCATAGCTCCATACCTCCAGAGCTCCAGGGCTCCAAAGCTCCATACCTCCAGAGCTCCATACCTCCAGAGCTCCATACCTCCAGAGCTCCATAGCTCCATAGCACCAGAGCTCCATAGCTCCATAGCACCAGAGCTCCATAGCACCAGAGCTCCATAGCACCAGAGCTCCATAGCTCCATAGCACCAGAGCTCCATAGCTCCATAGCACCAGAGCTCCATAGCTCCATAGCACCAGAGCTCCATACTTCCAGAGCTCCATAGCTCCATAGCTCCATAGCACCAGAGCTCCATAGCTCCATAGCACCAGAGCTCCATAGCTCCATAGCACCAGAGCTCCATACTTCCATAGCTCCATAGCTCCATACCTCCAGAGCTCCATAGCTCCATAGCTCCATACCTCCAGAGCTCCATAGCTCCAGAGCTCCATAGCTCCATAGCACCAGAGCTCCATAGCTCCATAGCACCAGAGCTCCATACTTCCATAGCTCCAGGGCTCCATAGCTCCAGGGCTCCATAGCTCCATACCTCCAGAGCTCCATAGCTCCATACTTCCAGAGCTCCATAGCTCCATAGCACCAGAGCTCCATAGCTCCATAGCACCAGAGCTCCATAGCTCCATAGCACCAGAGCTCCATAGCTCCATAGCACCAGAGCTCCATAGCTCCATAGCTCCAGGGCTCCATAGCTCCATAGCTCCAGGGCTCCATAGCTCCATAGCTCCAGGGCTCCATAGCTCCATAGCTCCATACCTCCAGAGCTCCATACCTCCAGAGCTCCATACCTCCATAGCACCAGAGCTCCATAGCTCCAGGGCTCCAGGGCTCCATAGCTCCATACCTCCAGAGCTCCATAGCTCCATACTTCCAGAGCTCCATAGCTCCATAGCTCCATACTTCCATAGCTCCATAGCTCCATACTTCCATAGCACCTGAGCTCCATACCTCCAGAGCTCCATAGCTCCAGCCTGGGTGGCTGGTGGCTCCATAGCTCCATACTTCCATAACTCTAAGTCAGAGAGTTGGCGAAAATTGCACTAAGTGCGAAAGCCCATTCATTTACAACGGCGTGTCCGCCAGGCGGCGACATTTCCCCGTTACCGGTGGCTGCGCGGCGGGTGAGTGACAGAGCTTATCCGAGCGGCTGGAACTCTGCGCCGGCGTGGTCGAGCGTGAGGCCTCGGCCCTTTGGCTGCCTGGTACCTAAAACACTTCCATTGATCCAGCCACGGAGGGTGCTGGCTGGTGGCTCCATACCTCCATAGCTCCATAGCACCAGAGCTCCATATCTCCATAGCACCAGAGCTCCATGGCTTCAGAGCTCCATAGCACCATAGCTCCATACCTCCAGAGCTCCAGGGCTCCATAGCTCCATACCTCCAGAGCTCCATACCTCCAGAGCTCCATACCTCCAGAGCTCCATAGCACCAGAGCTCCATGGCTTCAGAGCTCCATAGCACCATAGCACCATAGCTCCATACCTCCAGAGCTCCAGGGCTCCATAGCTCCATACCTCCAGAGCTCCATACCTCCAGAGCTCCATACCTCCAGAGCTCCATAGCACCAGAGCTCCATGGCTTCAGAGCTCCATAGCACCATAGCTCCATACCTCCAGAGCTCCAGGGCTCCATAGCTCCATACCTCCAGAGCTCCATACCTCCAGAGCTCCATACCTCCAGAGCTCCAGAGCTCCATAGCACCAGAGCTCCATGGCTTCAGAGCTCCATAGCTCCATACCTCCAGAGCTCCAGGGCTCCATAGCTCCATACCTCCAGAGCTCCATACCTCCAGAGCTCCAGAGCTCCATAGCACCAGAGCTCCATGGCTTCAGAGCTCCATAGCACCATAGCTCCATACCTCCAGAGCTCCAGGGCTCCATAGCTCCATACCTCCAGAGCTCCATACCTCCAGAGCTCCATACCTCCAGAGCTCCATAGCTCCATAGCACCAGAGCTCCATAGCTCCATAGCACCAGAGCTCCATAGCACCAGAGCTCCATAGCACCAGAGCTCCATAGCTCCATAGCACCAGAGCTCCATAGCTCCATAGCACCAGAGCTCCATACTTCCAGAGCTCCATAGCTCCATAGCTCCATAGCACCAGAGCTCCATAGCTCCATAGCACCAGAGCTCCATAGCTCCATAGCACCAGAGCTCCATACTTCCATAGCTCCATAGCTCCATACCTCCAGAGCTCCATAGCTCCATAGCTCCATACCTCCAGAGCTCCATAGCTCCAGAGCTCCATAGCTCCATAGCTCCATAGCACCAGAGCTCCATAGCTCCATAGCACCAGAGCTCCATACTTCCATAGCTCCAGGGCTCCATAGCTCCAGGGCTCCATACCTCCAGAGCTCCATAGCTCCATACTTCCAGAGCTCCATAGCTCCATACTTCCATAGCTCCATACTTCCATACCTCCATAGCTCCATACTTCCATAGCACCAGAGCTCCATACTTCCATAGCACCAGAGCTCCATACCTCCAGAGCTCCAGAGCTCCAGCCTGGGTGGCTGGTGGCTCCATAGCTCCATACTTCCATAGCTCTAAGTCAGAGAGTTGGCGAAAATTGCACTAAGTGCGAAAGCCCATTCATTTACAACGGCGTGTCCACAAGGCGGCGACATTTCCCCGTTACCGGTGGCTGCGCGGCGGGTGAGTGACAGAGCTTATCCGAGCGGCTGGAACTCTGCGCCGGCGTGGTCGAGCGTGAGGCCTCGGCCCTTTGGCTGCCTGGTACCTAAAACACTTCCATTGATCCAGCCACGGAGGGTGCTGGCTGGTGGCTCCATACCTCCATAGCTCCATAGCACCAGAGCTCCATAGCTCCATAGCACCAGAGCTCCATGGCTTCAGAGCTCCATAGCACCATAGCTCCATACCTCCAGAGCTCCAGGGCTCCAAAGCTCCATACCTCCAGAGCTCCATACCTCCAGAGCTCCATACCTCCAGAGCTCCATAGCTCCATAGCACCAGAGCTCCATAGCTCCATAGCACCAGAGCTCCATAGCACCATAGCTCCATAGCACCAGAGCTCCATAGCTCCATAGCACCAGAGCTCCATAGCTCCATAGCACCAGAGCTCCATAGCTCCATAGCACCAGAGCTCCATACTTCCAGAGCTCCATAGCTCCATAGCTCCATAGCACCAGAGCTCCATAGCTCCATAGCACCAGAGCTCCATAGCTCCATAGCACCAGAGCTCCATACTTCCATACTTCCATAGCTCCATAGCTCCATACCTCCAGAGCTCCATAGCTCCATACCTCCAGAGCTCCATAGCTCCAGAGCTCCATAGCTCCATAGCACCAGAGCTCCATAGCTCCATAGCACCAGAGCTCCATACTTCCATAGCTCCAGGGCTCCATAGCTCCAGGGCTCCATAGCTCCATACCTCCAGAGCTCCATAGCTCCATACCTCCAGAGCTCCATAGCTCCATACTTCCAGAGCTCCATAGCTCCATAGCACCAGAGCTCCATAGCTCCATAGCACCAGAGCTCCATAGCTCCATAGCACCAGAGCTCCATAGCTCCATAGCACCAGAGCTCCATAGCTCCATAGCTCCAGGGCTCCATAGCTCCATAGCTCCAGGGCTCCATAGCTCCATAGCTCCAGGGCTCCATAGCTCCAGGGCTCCAGGGCTCCATAGCTCCATACCTCCAGAGCTCCATAGCTCCATACTTCCAGAGCTCCATAGCTCCATAGCACCAGAGCTCCATACTTCCATAGCTCCATAGCTCCATACCTCCAGAGCTCCATAGCTCCATAGCTCCATACCTCCAGAGCTCCATAGCTCCAGAGCTCCATAGCTCCATAGCTCCATAGCACCAGAGCTCCATAGCTCCATAGCACCAGAGCTCCATACTTCCATAGCTCCAGGGCTCCATAGCTCCAGGGCTCCATACCTCCAGAGCTCCATAGCTCCATACTTCCAGAGCTCCATAGCTCCATACTTCCATAGCTCCATACTTCCATACCTCCATAGCTCCATACTTCCATAGCACCAGAGCTCCATACTTCCATAGCACCAGAGCTCCATACCTCCAGAGCTCCAGAGCTCCAGCCTGGGTGGCTGGTGGCTCCATAGCTCCATACTTCCATAGCTCTAAGTCAGAGAGTTGGCGAAAATTGCACTAAGTGCGAAAGCCCATTCATTTACAACGGCGTGTCCACAAGGCGGCGACATTTCCCCGTTACCGGTGGCTGCGCGGCGGGTGAGTGACAGAGCTTATCCGAGCGGCTGGAACTCTGCGCCGGCGTGGTCGAGCGTGAGGCCTCGGCCCTTTGGCTGCCTGGTACCTAAAACACTTCCATTGATCCAGCCACGGAGGGTGCTGGCTGGTGGCTCCATACCTCCATAGCTCCATAGCACCAGAGCTCCATAGCTCCATAGCACCAGAGCTCCATGGCTTCAGAGCTCCATAGCACCATAGCTCCATACCTCCAGAGCTCCAGGGCTCCATAGCTCCATACCTCCAGAGCTCCATACCTCCAGAGCTCCAGAGCTCCATAGCACCAGAGCTCCATGGCTTCAGAGCTCCATAGCACCATAGCTCCATACCTCCAGAGCTCCAGGGCTCCATAGCTCCATACCTCCAGAGCTCCATACCTCCAGAGCTCCATACCTCCAGAGCTCCATAGCTCCATAGCACCAGAGCTCCATAGCTCCATAGCACCAGAGCTCCATAGCACCAGAGCTCCATAGCACCAGAGCTCCATAGCTCCATAGGACCAGAGCTCCATAGCTCCGTAGCACCAGAGCTCCATAGCTCCATAGCACCAGAGCTCCATACTTCCAGAGCTCCATAGCTCCATAGCTCCATAGCACCAGAGCTCCATAGCTCCATAGCACCAGAGCTCCATGGCTTCAGAGCTCCATAGCACCATAGCTCCATACCTCCAGAGCTCCAGGGCTCCATAGCTCCATACCTCCAGAGCTCCATACCTCCAGAGCTCCATACCTCCAGAGCTCCATAGCACCAGAGCTCCATAGCTCCATAGCACCAGAGCTCCATAGCACCAGAGCTCCATAGCACCAGAGCTCCATAGCTCCATAGCACCAGAGCTCCATAGCTCCATAGCACCAGAGCTCCATACTTCCAGAGCTCCATAGCTCCATAGCTCCATAGCTCCATAGCACCAGAGCTCCATAGCTCCATAGCACCAGAGCTCCATAGCTCCATAGCACCAGAGCTCCATACTTCCATAGCTCCATAGCTCCATACCTCCAGAGCTCCATAGCTCCATAGCTCCATACCTCCAGAGCTCCATAGCTCCAGAGCTCCATAGCTCCATAGCTCCATAGCACCAGAGCTCCATAGCTCCATAGCACCAGAGCTCCATACTTCCATAGCTCCAGGGCTCCATAGCTCCAGGGCTCCATACCTCCAGAGCTCCATAGCTCCATACTTCCAGAGCTCCATAGCTCCATACTTCCATAGCTCCATACTTCCATACCTCCATAGCTCCATACTTCCATAGCACCAGAGCTCCATACTTCCATAGCACCAGAGCTCCATACCTCCAGAGCTCCAGAGCTCCAGCCTGGGTGGCTGGTGGCTCCATAGCTCCATACTTCCATAGCTCTAAGTCAGAGAGTTGGCGAAAATTGCACTAAGTGCGAAAGCCCATTCATTTACAACGGCGTGTCCACAAGGCGGCGACATTTCCCCGTTACCGGTGGCTGCGCGGCGGGTGAGTGACAGAGCTTATCCGAGCGGCTGGAACTCTGCGCCGGCGTGGTCGAGCGTGAGGCCTCGGCCCTTTGGCTGCCTGGTACCTAAAACACTTCCATTGATCCAGCCACGGAGGGTGCTGGCTGGTGGCTCCATACCTCCATAGCTCCATAGCACCAGAGCTCCATAGCTCCATAGCACCAGAGCTCCATGGCTTCAGAGCTCCATAGCACCATAGCTCCATACCTCCAGAGCTCCAGGGCTCCATAGCTCCATACCTCCAGAGCTCCATACCTCCAGAGCTCCATACCTCCAGAGCTCCATAGCACCAGAGCTCCATGGCTTCAGAGCTCCATAGCACCATAGCTCCATACCTCAAGAGCTCCAGGGCTCCATAGCTCCATACCTCCAGAGCTCCATACCTCCAGAGCTCCATACCTCCAAAGCTCCAGAGCTCCATAGCACCAGAGCTCCATGGCTTCAGAGCTCCATAGCACCATAGCTCCATACCTCCAGAGCTCCAGGGCTCCATAGCTCCATACCTCCAGAGCTCCATACCTCCAGAGCTCCAGAGCTCCATAGCACCAGAGCTCCATGGCTTCAGAGCTCCATAGCACCATAGCTCCATACCTCCAGAGCTCCAGGGCTCCATAGCTCCATACCTCCAGAGCTCCATACCTCCAGAGCTCCAGAGCTCCATAGCACCAGAGCTCCATGGCTTCAGAGCTCCATAGCACCATAGCTCCATACCTCCAGAGCTCCAGGGCTCCAAAGCTCCATACCTCCAGAGCTCCATACCTCCAGAGCTCCATACCTCCAGAGCTCCATAGCTCCATAGCACCAGAGCTCCATAGCTCCATAGCACCAGAGCTCCATAGCACCAGAGCTCCATAGCACCAGAGCTCCATAGCTCCATAGCACCAGAGCTCCATAGCTCCATAGCACCAGAGCTCCATACTTCCAGAGCTCCATAGCTCCATAGCTCCATAGCACCAGAGCTCCATAGCTCCATAGCACCAGAGCTCCATAGCTCCATAGCACCAGAGCTCCATACTTCCATAGCTCCATAGCTCCATACCTCCAGAGCTCCATAGCTCCATAGCTCCATACCTCCAGAGCTCCATAGCTCCAGAGCTCCATAGCTCCATAGCTCCATAGCACCAGAGCTCCATAGCTCCATAGCACCAGAGCTCCATATTTCCATAGCTCCAGGGCTCCATAGCTCCAGGGCTCCATACCTCCAGAGCTCCATAGCTCCATACTTCCAGAGCTCCATAGCTCCATACTTCCATAGCTCCATACTTCCATACCTCCATAGCTCCATACTTCCATAGCACCAGAGCTCCATACTTCCATAGCACCAGAGCTCCATACCTCCAGAGCTCCAGAGCTCCAGCCTGGGTGGCTGGTGGCTCCATAGCTCCATACTTCCATAGCTCTAAGTCAGAGAGTTGGCGAAAATTGCACTAAGTGCGAAAGCCCATTCATTTACAACGGCGTGTCCACAAGGCGGCGACATTTCCCCGTTACCGGTGGCTGCGCGGCGGGTGAGTGACAGAGCTTATCCGAGCGGCTGGAACTCTGCGCCGGCGTGGTCGAGCGTGAGGCCTCGGCCCTTTGGCTGCCTGGTACCTAAAACACTTCCATTGATCCAGCCACGGAGGGTGCTGGCTGGTGGCTCCATACCTCCATAGCTCCATAGCACCAGAGCTCCATAGCTCCATAGCACCAGAGCTCCATGGCTTCAGAGCTCCATAGCACCATAGCTCCATACCTCCAGAGCTCCAGGGCTCCAAAGCTCCATACCTCCAGAGCTCCATACCTCCAGAGCTCCATACCTCCAGAGCTCCATAGCTCCATAGCACCAGAGCTCCATAGCTCCATAGCACCAGAGCTCCATAGCACCATAGCTCCATAGCACCAGAGCTCCATAGCTCCATAGCACCAGAGCTCCATAGCTCCATAGCACCAGAGCTCCATAGCTCCATAGCACCAGAGCTCCATACTTCCAGAGCTCCATAGCTCCATAGCTCCATAGCACCAGAGCTCCATAGCTCCATAGCACCAGAGCTCCATAGCTCCATAGCACCAGAGCTCCATACTTCCATACTTCCATAGCTCCATAGCTCCATACCTCCAGAGCTCCATAGCTCCATACCTCCAGAGCTCCATAGCTCCAGAGCTCCATAGCTCCATAGCACCAGAGCTCCATAGCTCCATAGCACCAGAGCTCCATACTTCCATAGCTCCAGGGCTCCATAGCTCCAGGGCTCCATAGCTCCATACCTCCAGAGCTCCATAGCTCCATACCTCCAGAGCTCCATAGCTCCATACTTCCAGAGCTCCATAGCTCCATAGCACCAGAGCTCCATAGCTCCATAGCACCAGAGCTCCATAGCTCCATAGCACCAGAGCTCCATAGCTCCATAGCACCAGAGCTCCATAGCTCCATAGCTCCAGGGCTCCATAGCTCCATAGCTCCAGGGCTCCATAGCTCCATAGCTCCAGGGCTCCATAGCTCCAGGGCTCCAGGGCTCCATAGCTCCATACCTCCAGAGCTCCATAGCTCCATACTTCCAGAGCTCCATAGCTCCATAGCACCAGAGCTCCATACTTCCATAGCTCCATAGCTCCATACCTCCAGAGCTCCATAGCTCCATAGCTCCATACCTCCAGAGCTCCATAGCTCCAGAGCTCCATAGCTCCATAGCTCCATAGCACCAGAGCTCCATAGCTCCATAGCACCAGAGCTCCATACTTCCATAGCTCCAGGGCTCCATAGCTCCAGGGCTCCATACCTCCAGAGCTCCATAGCTCCATACTTCCAGAGCTCCATAGCTCCATACTTCCATAGCTCCATACTTCCATACCTCCATAGCTCCATACTTCCATAGCACCAGAGCTCCATACTTCCATAGCACCAGAGCTCCATACCTCCAGAGCTCCAGAGCTCCAGCCTGGGTGGCTGGTGGCTCCATAGCTCCATACTTCCATAGCTCTAAGTCAGAGAGTTGGCGAAAATTGCACTAAGTGCGAAAGCCCATTCATTTACAACGGCGTGTCCACAAGGCGGCGACATTTCCCCGTTACCGGTGGCTGCGCGGCGGGTGAGTGACAGAGCTTATCCGAGCGGCTGGAACTCTGCGCCGGCGTGGTCGAGCGTGAGGCCTCGGCCCTTTGGCTGCCTGGTACCTAAAACACTTCCATTGATCCAGCCACGGAGGGTGCTGGCTGGTGGCTCCATACCTCCATAGCTCCATAGCACCAGAGCTCCATAGCTCCATAGCACCAGAGCTCCATGGCTTCAGAGCTCCATAGCACCATAGCTCCATACCTCCAGAGCTCCAGGGCTCCATAGCTCCATACCTCCAGAGCTCCATACCTCCAGAGCTCCAGAGCTCCATAGCACCAGAGCTCCATGGCTTCAGAGCTCCATAGCACCATAGCTCCATACCTCCAGAGCTCCAGGGCTCCATAGCTCCATACCTCCAGAGCTCCATACCTCCAGAGCTCCATACCTCCAGAGCTCCATAGCTCCATAGCACCAGAGCTCCATAGCTCCATAGCACCAGAGCTCCATAGCACCAGAGCTCCATAGCACCAGAGCTCCATAGCTCCATAGGACCAGAGCTCCATAGCTCCGTAGCACCAGAGCTCCATAGCTCCATAGCACCAGAGCTCCATACTTCCAGAGCTCCATAGCTCCATAGCTCCATAGCACCAGAGCTCCATAGCTCCATAGCACCAGAGCTCCATGGCTTCAGAGCTCCATAGCACCATAGCTCCATACCTCCAGAGCTCCAGGGCTCCATAGCTCCATACCTCCAGAGCTCCATACCTCCAGAGCTCCATACCTCCAGAGCTCCATAGCACCAGAGCTCCATAGCTCCATAGCACCAGAGCTCCATAGCACCAGAGCTCCATAGCACCAGAGCTCCATAGCTCCATAGCACCAGAGCTCCATAGCTCCATAGCACCAGAGCTCCATACTTCCAGAGCTCCATAGCTCCATAGCTCCATAGCTCCATAGCACCAGAGCTCCATAGCTCCATAGCACCAGAGCTCCATAGCTCCATAGCACCAGAGCTCCATACTTCCATAGCTCCATAGCTCCATACCTCCAGAGCTCCATAGCTCCATAGCTCCATACCTCCAGAGCTCCATAGCTCCAGAGCTCCATAGCTCCATAGCTCCATAGCACCAGAGCTCCATAGCTCCATAGCACCAGAGCTCCATACTTCCATAGCTCCAGGGCTCCATAGCTCCAGGGCTCCATACCTCCAGAGCTCCATAGCTCCATACTTCCAGAGCTCCATAGCTCCATACTTCCATAGCTCCATACTTCCATACCTCCATAGCTCCATACTTCCATAGCACCAGAGCTCCATACTTCCATAGCACCAGAGCTCCATACCTCCAGAGCTCCAGAGCTCCAGCCTGGGTGGCTGGTGGCTCCATAGCTCCATACTTCCATAGCTCTAAGTCAGAGAGTTGGCGAAAATTGCACTAAGTGCGAAAGCCCATTCATTTACAACGGCGTGTCCACAAGGCGGCGACATTTCCCCGTTACCGGTGGCTGCGCGGCGGGTGAGTGACAGAGCTTATCCGAGCGGCTGGAACTCTGCGCCGGCGTGGTCGAGCGTGAGGCCTCGGCCCTTTGGCTGCCTGGTACCTAAAACACTTCCATTGATCCAGCCACGGAGGGTGCTGGCTGGTGGCTCCATACCTCCATAGCTCCATAGCACCAGAGCTCCATAGCTCCATAGCACCAGAGCTCCATGGCTTCAGAGCTCCATAGCACCATAGCTCCATACCTCCAGAGCTCCAGGGCTCCATAGCTCCATACCTCCAGAGCTCCATACCTCCAGAGCTCCATACCTCCAGAGCTCCATAGCACCAGAGCTCCATGGCTTCAGAGCTCCATAGCACCATAGCTCCATACCTCAAGAGCTCCAGGGCTCCATAGCTCCATACCTCCAGAGCTCCATACCTCCAGAGCTCCATACCTCCAAAGCTCCAGAGCTCCATAGCACCAGAGCTCCATGGCTTCAGAGCTCCATAGCACCATAGCTCCATACCTCCAGAGCTCCAGGGCTCCATAGCTCCATACCTCCAGAGCTCCATACCTCCAGAGCTCCAGAGCTCCATAGCACCAGAGCTCCATGGCTTCAGAGCTCCATAGCACCATAGCTCCATACCTCCAGAGCTCCAGGGCTCCATAGCTCCATACCTCCAGAGCTCCATACCTCCAGAGCTCCAGAGCTCCATAGCACCAGAGCTCCATGGCTTCAGAGCTCCATAGCACCATAGCTCCATACCTCCAGAGCTCCAGGGCTCCAAAGCTCCATACCTCCAGAGCTCCATACCTCCAGAGCTCCATACCTCCAGAGCTCCATAGCTCCATAGCACCAGAGCTCCATAGCTCCATAGCACCAGAGCTCCATAGCACCAGAGCTCCATAGCACCAGAGCTCCATAGCTCCATAGCACCAGAGCTCCATAGCTCCATAGCACCAGAGCTCCATACTTCCAGAGCTCCATAGCTCCATAGCTCCATAGCACCAGAGCTCCATAGCTCCATAGCACCAGAGCTCCATAGCTCCATAGCACCAGAGCTCCATACTTCCATAGCTCCATAGCTCCATACCTCCAGAGCTCCATAGCTCCATAGCTCCATACCTCCAGAGCTCCATAGCTCCAGAGCTCCATAGCTCCATAGCTCCATAGCACCAGAGCTCCATAGCTCCATAGCACCAGAGCTCCATATTTCCATAGCTCCAGGGCTCCATAGCTCCAGGGCTCCATACCTCCAGAGCTCCATAGCTCCATACTTCCAGAGCTCCATAGCTCCATACTTCCATAGCTCCATACTTCCATACCTCCATAGCTCCATACTTCCATAGCACCAGAGCTCCATACTTCCATAGCACCAGAGCTCCATACCTCCAGAGCTCCAGAGCTCCAGCCTGGGTGGCTGGTGGCTCCATAGCTCCATACTTCCATAGCTCTAAGTCAGAGAGTTGGCGAAAATTGCACTAAGTGCGAAAGCCCATTCATTTACAACGGCGTGTCCGCCAGGCGGCGACATTTCCCCGTTACCGGTGGCTGCGCGGCGGGTGAGTGACAGAGCTTATCCGAGCGGCTGGAACTCTGCGCCGGCGTGGTCGAGCGTGAGGCCTCGGCCCTTTGGCTGCCTGGTACCTAAAACACTTCCATTGATCCAGCCACGGAGGGTGCTGGCTGGTGGCTCCATACCTCCATAGCTCCATAGCACCAGAGCTCCATAGCTCCATAGCACCAGAGCTCCATGGCTTCAGAGCTCCATAGCACCATAGCTCCATACCTCCAGAGCTCCAGGGCTCCATAGCTCCATACCTCCAGAGCTCCATACCTCCAGAGCTCCATACCTCCAGAGCTCCATAGCACCAGAGCTCCATGGCTTCAGAGCTCCATAGCACCATAGCTCCATACCTCCAGAGCTCCAGGGCTCCATAGCTCCATACCTCCAGAGCTCCATACCTCCAGAGCTCCATACCTCCAGAGCTCCAGAGCTCCATAGCACCAGAGCTCCATGGCTTCAGAGCTCCATAGCACCATAGCTCCATACCTCCAGAGCTCCAGGGCTCCATAGCTCCATACCTCCAGAGCTCCATACCTCCAGAGCTCCAGAGCTCCATAGCACCAGAGCTCCATGGCTTCAGAGCTCCATAGCACCATAGCTCCATACCTCCAGAGCTCCAGGGCTCCATAGCTCCATACCTCCAGAGCTCCATACCTCCAGAGCTCCAGAGCTCCATAGCACCAGAGCTCCATGGCTTCAGAGCTCCATAGCACCATAGCTCCATACCTCCAGAGCTCCAGGGCTCCAAAGCTCCATACCTCCAGAGCTCCATACCTCCAGAGCTCCATACCTCCAGAGCTCCATAGCTCCATAGCACCAGAGCTCCATAGCTCCATAGCACCAGAGCTCCATAGCACCAGAGCTCCATAGCACCAGAGCTCCATAGCTCCATAGCACCAGAGCTCCATAGCTCCATAGCACCAGAGCTCCATAGCTCCATAGCACCAGAGCTCCATACTTCCAGAGCTCCATAGCTCCATAGCTCCATAGCACCAGAGCTCCATAGCTCCATAGCACCAGAGCTCCATAGCTCCATAGCACCAGAGCTCCATAGCTCCATAGCTCCAGGGCTCCATAGCTCCATAGCTCCAGGGCTCCATAGCTCCATAGCTCCAGGGCTCCATAGCTCCATAGCTCCATACCTCCAGAGCTCCATACCTCCAGAGCTCCATACCTCCATAGCACCAGAGCTCCATAGCTCCAGGGCTCCAGGGCTCCATAGCTCCATACCTCCAGAGCTCCATAGCTCCATACTTCCAGAGCTCCATAGCTCCATAGCTCCATACTTCCATAGCTCCATAGCTCCATACTTCCATAGCACCTGAGCTCCATACCTCCAGAGCTCCATAGCTCCAGCCTGGGTGGCTGGTGGCTCCATAGCTCCATACTTCCATAGCTCTAAGTCAGAGAGTTGGCGAAAATTGCACTAAGTGCGAAAGCCCATTCATTTACAACGGCGTGTCCGCCAGGCGGCGACATTTCCCCGTTACCGGTGGCTGCGCGGCGGGTGAGTGACAGAGCTTATCCGAGCGGCTGGAACTCTGCGCCGGCGTGGTCGAGCGTGAGGCCTCGGCCCTTTGGCTGCCTGGTACCTAAAACACTTCCATTGATCCAGCCACGGAGGGTGCTGGCTGGTGGCTCCATACCTCCATAGCTCCATAGCACCAGAGCTCCATAGCTCCATAGCACCAGAGCTCCATGGCTTCAGAGCTCCATAGCACCATAGCTCCATACCTCCAGAGCTCCAGGGCTCCATAGCTCCATACCTCCAGAGCTCCATACCTCCAGAGCTCCATACCTCCAGAGCTCCATAGCACCATAGCTCCATGGCTTCAGAGCTCCATAGCACCATAGCTCCATACCTCCAGAGCTCCAGGGCTCCATAGCTCCATACCTCCAGAGCTCCATACCTCCAGAGCTCCATACCTCCAGAGCTCCATAGCACCAGAGCTCCATGGCTTCAGAGCTCCATAGCACCATAGCTCCATACCTCCAGAGCTCCAGGGCTCCATAGCTCCATACCTCCAGAGCTCCATACCGCCAGAGCTCCATACCTCCAGAGCTCCAGAGCTCCATAGCACCAGAGCTCCATGGCTTCAGAGCTCCATAGCACCATAGCTCCATACCTCCAGAGCTCCAGGGCTCCATAGCTCCATACCTCCAGAGCTCCATACCTCCAGAGCTCCAGAGCTCCATAGCACCAGAGCTCCATGGCTTCAGAGCTCCATAGCACCATAGCTCCATACCTCCAGAGCTCCAGGGCTCCATAGCTCCATACCTCCAGAGCTCCATACCTCCAGAGCTCCATACCTCCAGAGCTCCATAGCTCCATAGCACCAGAGCTCCATAGCTCCATAGCACCAGAGCTCCATAGCACCAGAGCTCCATAGCACCAGAGCTCCATAGCTCCATAGGACCAGAGCTCCATAGCTCCATAGCACCAGAGCTCCATAGCTCCATAGCACCAGAGCTCCATACTTCCAGAGCTCCATAGCTCCATAGCTCCATAGCACCAGAGCTCCATAGCTCCATAGCACCAGAGCTCCATGGCTTCAGAGCTCCATAGCACCATAGCTCCATACCTCCAGAGCTCCAGGGCTCCATAGCTCCATACCTCCAGAGCTCCATACCTCCAGAGCTCCATACCTCCAGAGCTCCATAGCACCAGAGCTCCATAGCTCCATAGCACCAGAGCTCCATAGCACCAGAGCTCCATAGCACCAGAGCTCCATAGCTCCATAGCACCAGAGCTCCATAGCTCCATAGCACCAGAGCTCCATACTTCCAGAGCTCCATAGCTCCATAGCTCCATAGCACCAGAGCTCCATAGCTCCATAGCACCAGAGCTCCATAGCTCCATAGCACCAGAGCTCCATACTTCCATAGCTCCATAGCTCCATACCTCCAGAGCTCCATAGCTCCATAGCTCCATACCTCCAGAGCTCCATAGCTCCAGAGCTCCATAGCTCCATAGCTCCATAGCACCAGAGCTCCATAGCTCCATAGCACCAGAGCTCCATACTTCCATAGCTCCAGGGCTCCATAGCTCCAGGGCTCCATACCTCCAGAGCTCCATAGCTCCATACTTCCAGAGCTCCATAGCTCCATACTTCCATAGCTCCATACTTCCATACCTCCATAGCTCCATACTTCCATAGCACCAGAGCTCCATACTTCCATAGCACCAGAGCTCCATACCTCCAGAGCTCCAGAGCTCCAGCCTGGGTGGCTGGTGGCTCCATAGCTCCATACTTCCATAGCTCTAAGTCAGAGAGTTGGCGAAAATTGCACTAAGTGCGAAAGCCCATTCATTTACAACGGCGTGTCCACAAGGCGGCGACATTTCCCCGTTACCGGTGGCTGCGCGGCGGGTGAGTGACAGAGCTTATCCGAGCGGCTGGAACTCTGCGCCGGCGTGGTCGAGCGTGAGGCCTCGGCCCTTTGGCTGCCTGGTACCTAAAACACTTCCATTGATCCAGCCACGGAGGGTGCTGGCTGGTGGCTCCATACCTCCATAGCTCCATAGCACCAGAGCTCCATAGCTCCATAGCACCAGAGCTCCATGGCTTCAGAGCTCCATAGCACCATAGCTCCATACCTCCAGAGCTCCAGGGCTCCATAGCTCCATACCTCCAGAGCTCCATACCTCCAGAGCTCCATACCTCCAGAGCTCCATAGCACCAGAGCTCCATGGCTTCAGAGCTCCATAGCACCATAGCTCCATACCTCAAGAGCTCCAGGGCTCCATAGCTCCATACCTCCAGAGCTCCATACCTCCAGAGCTCCATACCTCCAGAGCTCCAGAGCTCCATAGCACCAGAGCTCCATGGCTTCAGAGCTCCATAGCACCATAGCTCCATACCTCCAGAGCTCCAGGGCTCCATAGCTCCATACCTCCAGAGCTCCATACCTCCAGAGCTCCAGAGCTCCATAGCACCAGAGCTCCATGGCTTCAGAGCTCCATAGCACCATAGCTCCATACCTCCAGAGCTCCAGGGCTCCATAGCTCCATACCTCCAGAGCTCCATACCTCCAGAGCTCCAGAGCTCCATAGCACCAGAGCTCCATGGCTTCAGAGCTCCATAGCACCATAGCTCCATACCTCCAGAGCTCCAGGGCTCCAAAGCTCCATACCTCCAGAGCTCCATACCTCCAGAGCTCCATACCTCCAGAGCTCCATAGCTCCATAGCACCAGAGCTCCATAGCTCCATAGCACCAGAGCTCCATAGCACCAGAGCTCCATAGCACCAGAGCTCCATAGCTCCATAGCACCAGAGCTCCATAGCTCCATAGCACCAGAGCTCCATACTTCCAGAGCTCCATAGCTCCATAGCTCCATAGCACCAGAGCTCCATAGCTCCATAGCACCAGAGCTCCATAGCTCCATAGCACCAGAGCTCCATACTTCCATAGCTCCATAGCTCCATACCTCCAGAGCTCCATAGCTCCATAGCTCCATACCTCCAGAGCTCCATAGCTCCAGAGCTCCATAGCTCCATAGCTCCATAGCACCAGAGCTCCATAGCTCCATAGCACCAGAGCTCCATACTTCCATAGCTCCAGGGCTCCATAGCTCCAGGGCTCCATACCTCCAGAGCTCCATAGCTCCATACTTCCAGAGCTCCATAGCTCCATACTTCCATAGCTCCATACTTCCATACCTCCATAGCTCCATACTTCCATAGCACCAGAGCTCCATACTTCCATAGCACCAGAGCTCCATACCTCCAGAGCTCCAGAGCTCCAGCCTGGGTGGCTGGTGGCTCCATAGCTCCATACTTCCATAGCTCTAAGTCAGAGAGTTGGCGAAAATTGCACTAAGTGCGAAAGCCCATTCATTTACAACGGCGTGTCCGCCAGGCGGCGACATTTCCCCGTTACCGGTGGCTGCGCGGCGGGTGAGTGACAGAGCTTATCCGAGCGGCTGGAACTCTGCGCCGGCGTGGTCGAGCGTGAGGCCTCGGCCCTTTGGCTGCCTGGTACCTAAAACACTTCCATTGATCCAGCCACGGAGGGTGCTGGCTGGTGGCTCCATACCTCCATAGCTCCATAGCACCAGAGCTCCATAGCTCCATAGCACCAGAGCTCCATGGCTTCAGAGCTCCATAGCACCATAGCTCCATACCTCCAGAGCTCCAGGGCTCCATAGCTCCATACCTCCAGAGCTCCATACCTCCAGAGCTCCATACCTCCAGAGCTCCATAGCACCAGAGCTCCATGGCTTCAGAGCTCCATAGCACCATAGCTCCATACCTCCAGAGCTCCAGGGCTCCATAGCTCCATACCTCCAGAGCTCCATACCTCCAGAGCTCCATACCTCCAGAGCTCCAGAGCTCCATAGCACCAGAGCTCCATGGCTTCAGAGCTCCATAGCACGATAGCTCCATACCTCCAGAGCTCCAGGGCTCCATAGCTCCATACCTCCAGAGCTCCATACCTCCAGAGCTCCAGAGCTCCATAGCACCAGAGCTCCATGGCTTCAGAGCTCCATAGCACCATAGCTCCATACCTCCAGAGCTCCAGGGCTCCATAGCTCCATACCTCCAGAGCTCCATACCTCCAGAGCTCCAGAGCTCCATAGCACCAGAGCTCCATGGCTTCAGAGCTCCATAGCACCATAGCTCCATACCTCCAGAGCTCCAGGGCTCCAAAGCTCCATACCTCCAGAGCTCCATACCTCCAGAGCTCCATACCTCCAGAGCTCCATAGCTCCATAGCACCAGAGCTCCATAGCTCCATAGCACCAGAGCTCCATAGCACCAGAGCTCCATAGCACCAGAGCTCCATAGCTCCATAGCACCAGAGCTCCATAGCTCCATAGCACCAGAGCTCCATAGCTCCATAGCACCAGAGCTCCATACTTCCAGAGCTCCATAGCTCCATAGCTCCATAGCACCAGAGCTCCATAGCTCCATAGCACCAGAGCTCCATAGCTCCATAGCACCAGAGCTCCATAGCTCCATAGCTCCAGGGCTCCATAGCTCCATAGCTCCAGGGCTCCATAGCTCCATAGCTCCAGGGCTCCATAGCTCCATAGCTCCATACCTCCAGAGCTCCATACCTCCAGAGCTCCATACCTCCATAGCACCAGAGCTCCATAGCTCCAGGGCTCCAGGGCTCCATAGCTCCATACCTCCAGAGCTCCATAGCTCCATACTTCCAGAGCTCCATAGCTCCATAGCTCCATACTTCCATAGCTCCATAGCTCCATACTTCCATAGCACCTGAGCTCCATACCTCCAGAGCTCCATAGCTCCAGCCTGGGTGGCTGGTGGCTCCATAGCTCCATACTTCCATAGCTCTAAGTCAGAGAGTTGGCGAAAATTGCACTAAGTGCGAAAGCCCATTCATTTACAACGGCGTGTCCGCCAGGCGGCGACATTTCCCCGTTACCGGTGGCTGCGCGGCGGGTGAGTGACAGAGCTTATCCGAGCGGCTGGAACTCTGCGCCGGCGTGGTCGAGCGTGAGGCCTCGGCCCTTTGGCTGCCTGGTACCTAAAACACTTCCATTGATCCAGCCACGGAGGGTGCTGGCTGGTGGCTCCATACCTCCATAGCTCCATAGCACCAGAGCTCCATAGCTCCATAGCACCAGAGCTCCATGGCTTCAGAGCTCCATAGCACCATAGCTCCATACCTCCAGAGCTCCAGGGCTCCATAGCTCCATACCTCCAGAGCTCCATACCTCCAGAGCTCCATACCTCCAGAGCTCCATAGCACCATAGCTCCATGGCTTCAGAGCTCCATAGCACCATAGCTCCATACCTCCAGAGCTCCAGGGCTCCATAGCTCCATACCTCCAGAGCTCCATACCTCCAGAGCTCCATACCTCCAGAGCTCCATAGCACCAGAGCTCCATGGCTTCAGAGCTCCATAGCACCATAGCTCCATACCTCCAGAGCTCCAGGGCTCCATAGCTCCATACCTCCAGAGCTCCATACCGCCAGAGCTCCATACCTCCAGAGCTCCAGAGCTCCATAGCACCAGAGCTCCATGGCTTCAGAGCTCCATAGCACCATAGCTCCATACCTCCAGAGCTCCAGGGCTCCATAGCTCCATACCTCCAGAGCTCCATACCTCCAGAGCTCCAGAGCTCCATAGCACCAGAGCTCCATGGCTTCAGAGCTCCATAGCACCATAGCTCCATACCTCCAGAGCTCCAGGGCTCCATAGCTCCATACCTCCAGAGCTCCATACCTCCAGAGCTCCATACCTCCAGAGCTCCATAGCTCCATAGCACCAGAGCTCCATAGCTCCATAGCACCAGAGCTCCATAGCACCAGAGCTCCATAGCACCAGAGCTCCATAGCTCCATAGGACCAGAGCTCCATAGCTCCATAGCACCAGAGCTCCATAGCTCCATAGCACCAGAGCTCCATACTTCCAGAGCTCCATAGCTCCATAGCTCCATAGCACCAGAGCTCCATAGCTCCATAGCACCAGAGCTCCATGGCTTCAGAGCTCCATAGCACCATAGCTCCATACCTCCAGAGCTCCAGGGCTCCATAGCTCCATACCTCCAGAGCTCCATACCTCCAGAGCTCCATACCTCCAGAGCTCCATAGCACCAGAGCTCCATAGCTCCATAGCACCAGAGCTCCATAGCACCAGAGCTCCATAGCACCAGAGCTCCATAGCTCCATAGCACCAGAGCTCCATAGCTCCATAGCACCAGAGCTCCATACTTCCAGAGCTCCATAGCTCCATAGCTCCATAGCACCAGAGCTCCATAGCTCCATAGCACCAGAGCTCCATAGCTCCATAGCACCAGAGCTCCATACTTCCATAGCTCCATAGCTCCATACCTCCAGAGCTCCATAGCTCCATAGCTCCATACCTCCAGAGCTCCATAGCTCCAGAGCTCCATAGCTCCATAGCTCCATAGCACCAGAGCTCCATAGCTCCATAGCACCAGAGCTCCATAATTCCATAGCTCCAGGGCTCCATAGCTCCAGGGCTCCATACCTCCAGAGCTCCATAGCTCCATACTTCCAGAGCTCCATAGCTCCATACTTCCATAGCTCCATACTTCCATACCTCCATAGCTCCATACTTCCATAGCACCAGAGCTCCATACTTCCATAGCACCAGAGCTCCATACCTCCAGAGCTCCAGAGCTCCAGCCTGGGTGGCTGGTGGCTTCATAGCTCCATACTTCCATAGCTCTAAGTCAGAGAGTTGGCGAAAATTGCACTAAGTGCGAAAGCCCATTCATTTACAACGGCGTGTCCACAAGGCGGCGACATTTCCCCGTTACCGGTGGCTGCGCGGCGGGTGAGTGACAGAGCTTATCCGAGCGGCTGGAACTCTGCGCCGGCGTGGTCGAGCGTGAGGCCTCGGCCCTTTGGCTGCCTGGTACCTAAAACACTTCCATTGATCCAGCCACGGAGGGTGCTGGCTGGTGGCTCCATACCTCCATAGCTCCATAGCACCAGAGCTCCATAGCTCCATAGCACCAGAGCTCCATGGCTTCAGAGCTCCATAGCACCATAGCTCCATACCTCCAGAGCTCCAGGGCTCCATAGCTCCATACCTCCAGAGCTCCATACCTCCAGAGCTCCATACCTCCAGAGCTCCATAGCACCAGAGCTCCATGGCTTCAGAGCTCCATAGCACCATAGCTCCATACCTCCAGAGCTCCAGGGCTCCATAGCTCCATACCTCCAGAGCTCCATACCTCCAGAGCTCCATACCTCCAGAGCTCCAGAGCTCCATAGCACCAGAGCTCCATGGCTTCAGAGCTCCATAGCACCATAGCTCCATACCTCCAGAGCTCCAGGGCTCCATAGCTCCATACCTCCAGAGCTCCATACCTCCAGAGCTCCAGAGCTCCATAGCACCAGAGCTCCATGGCTTCAGAGCTCCATAGCACCATAGCTCCATGCCTCAAGAGCTCCAGGGCTCCATAGCTCCATACCTCCAGAGCTCCATAGCTCCATAGCACCAGAGCTCCATAGCTCCATAGCACCAGAGCTCCATACTTCCATAGCTCCATAGCTCCATACCTCCAGAGCTCCATAGCTCCATAGCTCCATACCTCCAGAGCTCCATAGCACCAGAGCTCCATAGCTCCATAGCACCAGAGCTCCATAGCTCCATAGCACCAGAGCTCCATACTTCCATAGCTCCAGGGCTCCATAGCTCCAGGGCTCCATAGCTCCATACCTCCAGAGCTCCATAGCTCCATACTTCCAGAGCTCCATAGCTCCATAGCACCAGAGCTCCATAGCTCCATAGCACCAGAGCTCCATAGCTCCATAGCACCAGAGCTCCATAGCTCCATAGCACCAGAGCTCCATAGCGCCATAGCTCCAGGGCTCCATAGCTCCATAGCTCCAGGGCTCCATAGCTCCATAGCTCCAGGGCTCCATAGCTCCATAGCTCCATACCTCCAGAGCTCCATACCTCCAGAGCTCCATACCTCCATAGCACCAGAGCTCCATAGCTCCAGGGCTCCAGGGCTCCATAGCTCCATACCTCCAGAGCTCCATAGCTCCATACTTCCAGAGCTCCATAGCTCCATAGCTCCATACTTCCATAGCTCCATAGCTCCATACTTCCATAGCACCTGAGCTCCATACCTCCAGAGCTCCATAGCTCCAGCCTGGGTGGCTGGTGGCTCCATAGCTCCATACTTCCATAGCTCTAAGTCAGAGAGTTGGCGAAAATTGCACTAAGTGCGAAAGCCCATTCATTTACAACGGCGTGTCCGCCAGGCGGCGACATTTCCCCGTTACCGGTGGCTGCGCGGCGGGTGAGTGACAGAGCTTATCCGAGCGGCTGGAACTCTGCGCCGGCGTGGTCGAGCGTGAGGCCTCGGCCCTTTGGCTGCCTGGTACCTAAAACACTTCCATTGATCCAGCCACGGAGGGTGCTGGCTGGTGGCTCCATACCTCCATAGCTCCATAGCACCAGAGCTCCATAGCTCCATAGCACCAGAGCTCCATGGCTTCAGAGCTCCATAGCACCATAGCTCCATACCTCCAGAGCTCCAGGGCTCCATAGCTCCATACCTCCAGAGCTCCATACCTCCAGAGCTCCATACCTCCAGAGCTCCATAGCACCAGAGCTCCATGGCTTCAGAGCTCCATAGCACCATAGCTCCATACCTCCAGAGCTCCAGGGCTCCATAGCTCCATACCTCCAGAGCTCCATACCTCCAGAGCTCCATACCTCCAGAGCTCCATAGCACCAGAGCTCCATGGCTTCAGAGCTCCATAGCACCATAGCTCCATACCTCCAGAGCTCCAGGGCTCCATAGCTCCATACCTCCAGAGCTCCATACCTCCAGAGCTCCAGAGCTCCATAGCACCAGAGCTCCATGGCTTCAGAGCTCCATAGCTCCATACCTCCAGAGCTCCAGGGCTCCATAGCTCCATACCTCCAGAGCTCCATACCTCCAGAGCTCCAGAGCTCCATAGCACCAGAGCTCCATGGCTTCAGAGCTCCATAGCACCATAGCTCCATACCTCCAGAGCTCCAGGGCTCCATAGCTCCATACCTCCAGAGCTCCATACCTCCAGAGCTCCATACCTCCAGAGCTCCATAGCTCCATAGCACCAGAGCTCCATAGCTCCATAGCACCAGAGCTCCATAGCACCAGAGCTCCATAGCACCAGAGCTCCATAGCTCCATAGCACCAGAGCTCCATAGCTCCATAGCACCAGAGCTCCATACTTCCAGAGCTCCATAGCTCCATAGCTCCATAGCACCAGAGCTCCATAGCTCCATAGCACCAGAGCTCCATAGCTCCATAGCACCAGAGCTCCATACTTCCATAGCTCCATAGCTCCATACCTCCAGAGCTCCATAGCTCCATAGCTCCATACCTCCAGAGCTCCATAGCTCCAGAGCTCCATAGCTCCATAGCTCCATAGCACCAGAGCTCCATAGCTCCATAGCACCAGAGCTCCATACTTCCATAGCTCCAGGGCTCCATAGCTCCAGGGCTCCATACCTCCAGAGCTCCATAGCTCCATACTTCCAGAGCTCCATAGCTCCATACTTCCATAGCTCCATACTTCCATACCTCCATAGCTCCATACTTCCATAGCACCAGAGCTCCATACTTCCATAGCACCAGAGCTCCATACCTCCAGAGCTCCAGAGCTCCAGCCTGGGTGGCTGGTGGCTCCATAGCTCCATACTTCCATAGCTCTAAGTCAGAGAGTTGGCGAAAATTGCACTAAGTGCGAAAGCCCATTCATTTACAACGGCGTGTCCACAAGGCGGCGACATTTCCCCGTTACCGGTGGCTGCGCGGCGGGTGAGTGACAGAGCTTATCCGAGCGGCTGGAACTCTGCGCCGGCGTGGTCGAGCGTGAGGCCTCGGCCCTTTGGCTGCCTGGTACCTAAAACACTTCCATTGATCCAGCCACGGAGGGTGCTGGCTGGTGGCTCCATACCTCCATAGCTCCATAGCACCAGAGCTCCATAGCTCCATAGCACCAGAGCTCCATGGCTTCAGAGCTCCATAGCACCATAGCTCCATACCTCCAGAGCTCCAGGGCTCCATAGCTCCATACCTCCAGAGCTCCATACCTCCAGAGCTCCATACCTCCAGAGCTCCATAGCACCAGAGCTCCATGGCTTCAGAGCTCCATAGCACCATAGCTCCATACCTCCAGAGCTCCAGGGCTCCATAGCTCCATACCTCCAGAGCTCCATACCTCCAGAGCTCCATACCTCCAGAGCTCAATAGCACCAGACCTCCATGGCTTCAGAGCTCCATAGCACCATAGCTCCATACCTCCAGAGCTCCAGGGCTCCATAGCTCCATACCTCCAGAGCTCCATACCTCCAGAGCTCCATAGCACCAGAGCTCCATGGCTTCAGAGCTCCATAGCACCATAGCTCCATACCTCCAGAGCTCCAGGGCTCCATAGCTCCATACCTCCAGAGCTCCATACCTCCAGAGCTCCATACCTCCAGAGCTCCAGAGCTCCATAGCACCAGAGCTCCATGGCTTCAGAGCTCCATAGCACCATAGCTCCATACCTCCAGAGCTCCAGGGCTCCATAGCTCCATACCTCCAGAGCTCCATACCTCCAGAGCTCCAGAGCTCCATAGCACCAGAGCTCCATGGCTTCAGAGCTCCATAGTACCATAGCTCCATACCTCCAGAGCTCCAGGGCTCCATAGCTCCATACCTCCAGAGCTCCATACCTCCAGAGCTCCAGAGCTCCATAGCACCAGAGCTCCATGGCTTCAGAGCTCCATAGCACCATAGCTCCATACCTCCAGAGCTCCAGGGCTCCAAAGCTCCATACCTCCAGAGCTCCATACCTCCAGAGCTCCATACCTCCAGAGCTCCATAGCTCCATAGCACCAGAGCTCCATAGCTCCATAGCACCAGAGCTCCATAGCACCAGAGCTCCATAGCACCAGAGCTCCATAGCTCCATAGCACCAGAGCTCCATAGCTCCATAGCACCAGAGCTCCATAGCTCCATAGCACCAGAGCTCCATACTTCCAGAGCTCCATAGCTCCATAGCTCCATAGCACCAGAGCTCCATAGCTCCATAGCACCAGAGCTCCATAGCTCCATAGCACCAGAGCTCCATACTTCCATAGCTCCATAGCTCCATACCTCCAGAGCTCCATAGCTCCATAGCTCCATAGCTCCATACCTCCAGAGCTCCATAGCTCCAGAGCTCCATAGCTCCATAGCACCAGAGCTCCATAGCTCCATAGCACCAGAGCTCCATACTTCCATAGCTCCAGGGCTCCATAGCTCCAGGGCTCCATAGCTCCATACCTCCAGAGCTCCATAGCTCCATACTTCCAGAGCTCCATAGCTCCATAGCACCAGAGCTCCATAGCTCCATAGCACCAGAGCTCCATAGCTCCATAGCACCAGAGCTCCATAGCTCCATAGCACCAGAGCTCCATAGCTCCATAGCTCCAGGGCTCCATAGCTCCATAGCTCCAGGGCTCCATAGCTCCATAGCTCCAGGGCTCCATAGCTCCATAGCTCCATACCTCCAGAGCTCCATACCTCCAGAGCTCCATACCTCCATAGCACCAGAGCTCCATAGCTCCAGGGCTCCAGGGCTCCATAGCTCCATACCTCCAGAGCTCCATAGCTCCATACTTCCAGAGCTCCATAGCTCCATAGCTCCATACTTCCATAGCTCCATAGCTCCATACTTCCATAGCACCTGAGCTCCATACCTCCAGAGCTCCATAGCTCCAGCCTGGGTGGCTGGTGGCTCCATAGCTCCATACTTCCATAACTCTAAGTCAGAGAGTTGGCGAAAATTGCACTAAGTGCGAAAGCCCATTCATTTACAACGGCGTGTCCGCCAGGCGGCGACATTTCCCCGTTACCGGTGGCTGCGCGGCGGGTGAGTGACAGAGCTTATCCGAGCGGCTGGAACTCTGCGCCGGCGTGGTCGAGCGTGAGGCCTCGGCCCTTTGGCTGCCTGGTACCTAAAACACTTCCATTGATCCAGCCACGGAGGGTGCTGGCTGGTGGCTCCATACCTCCATAGCTCCATAGCACCAGAGCTCCATAGCTCCATAGCACCAGAGCTCCATGGCTTCAGAGCTCCATAGCACCATAGCTCCATACCTCCAGAGCTCCAGAGCTCCAGGGCTCCATAGCTCCATACCTCCAGAGCTCCATACCTCCAGAGCTCCATACCTCCAGAGCTCCATAGCACCAGAGCTCCATGGCTTCAGAGCTCCATAGCACCATAGCTCCATACCTCCAGAGCTCCAGGGCTCCATAGCTCCATACCTCCAGAGCTCCATACCTCCAGAGCTCCATACCTCCAGAGCTCCAGAGCTCCATAGCACCAGAGCTCCATGGCTTCAGAGCTCCATAGCACCATAGCTCCATACCTCCAGAGCTCCAGGGCTCCATAGCTCCATACCTCCAGAGCTCCATACCTCCAGAGCTCCAGAGCTCCATAGCACCAGAGCTCCATGGCTTCAGAGCTCCATAGCACCATAGCTCCATACCTCCAGAGCTCCAGGGCTCCATAGCTCCATACCTCCAGAGCTCCATACCTCCAGAGCTCCATACCTCCAGAGCTCCATAGCTCCATAGCACCAGAGCTCCATAGCTCCATAGCACCAGAGCTCCATAGCACCAGAGCTCCATAGCACCAGAGCTCCATAGCTCCATAGCACCAGAGCTCCATAGCTCCATAGCACCAGAGCTCCATAGCTCCATAGCACCAGAGCTCCATACTTCCAGAGCTCCATAGCTCCATAGCTCCATAGCACCAGAGCTCCATAGCTCCATAGCACCAGAGCTCCATGGCTTCAGAGCTCCATAGCACCATAGCTCCATACCTCCAGAGCTCCAGGGCTCCATAGCTCCATACCTCCAGAGCTCCATACCTCCAGAGCTCCATACCTCCAGAGCTCCATAGCACCAGAGCTCCATAGCTCCATAGCACCAGAGCTCCATAGCACCAGAAGTCCATAGCACCAGAGCTCCATAGCTCCATAGCACCAGAGCTCCATAGCTCCATAGCACCAGAGCTCCATACTTCCAGAGCTCCATAGCTCCATAGCTCCATAGCACCAGAGCTCCATAGCTCCATAGCACCAGAGCTCCATAGCTCCATAGCACCAGAGCTCCATACTTCCATAGCTCCATAGCTCCATACCTCCAGAGCTCCATAGCTCCATAGCTCCATACCTCCAGAGCTCCATAGCTCCAGAGCTCCATAGCTCCATAGTTCCATAGCACCAGAGCTCCATAGCTCCATAGCACCAGAGCTCCATACTTCCATAGCTCCAGGGCTCCATAGCTCCAGGGCTCCATACCTCCAGAGCTCCATAGCTCCATACTTCCAGAGCTCCATAGCTCCATACTTCCATAGCTCCATACTTCCATACCTCCATAGCTCCATACTTCCATAGCACCAGAGCTCCATACTTCCATTGCACCAGAGCTCCATACCTCCAGAGCTCCAGAGCTCCAGCCTGGGTGGCTGGTGGCTCCATAGCTCCATACTTCCATAGCTCTAAGTCAGAGAGTTGGCGAAAATTGCACTAAGTGCGAAAGCCCATTCATTTACAACGGCGTGTCCACAAGGCGGCGACATTTCCCCGTTACCGGTGGCTGCGCGGCGGGTGAGTGACAGAGCTTATCCGAGCGGCTGGAACTCTGCGCCGGCGTGGTCGAGCGTGAGGCCTCGGCCCTTTGGCTGCCTGGTACCTAAAACACTTCCATTGATCCAGCCACGGAGGGTGCTGGCTGGTGGCTCCATACCTCCATAGCTCCATAGCACCAGAGCTCCATAGCTCCATAGCACCAGAGCTCCATGGCTTCAGAGCTCCATAGCACCATAGCTCCATACCTCCAGAGCTCCAGGGCTCCATAGCTCCATACCTCCAGAGCTCCATACCTCCAGAGCTCCATACCTCCAGAGCTCCATAGCACCAGAGCTCCATGGCTTCAGAGCTCCATAGCACCATAGCTCCATACCTCCAGAGCTCCAGGGCTCCATAGCTCCATACCTCCAGAGCTCCATACCTCCAGAGCTCCATACCTCCAGAGCTCCATAGCACCAGAGCTCCATGGCTTCAGAGCTCCATAGCACCATAGCTCCATACCTCCAGAGCTCCAGGGCTCCATAGCTCCATACCTCCAGAGCTCCATACCTCCAGAGCTCCATACCTCCAGAGCTCCATAGCACCAGAGCTCCATGGCTTCAGAGCTCCATAGCACCATAGCTCCATACCTCCAGAGCTCCAGGGCTCCATAGCTCCATACCTCCAGAGCTCCATACCTCCAGAGCTCCATACCTCCAGAGCTCCATAGCACCAGAGCTCCATGGCTTCAGAGCTCCATAGCACCATAGCTCCATACCTCCAGAGCTCCAGGGCTCCATAGCTCCATACCTCCAGAGCTCCATACCTCCAGAGCTCCAGAGCTCCATAGCACCAGAGCTCCATGGCTTCAGAGCTCCATAGCACCATAGCTCCATACCTCCAGAGCTCCAGGGCTCCATAGCTCCATACCTCCAGAGATCCATACCTCCAGAGCTCCAGAGCTCCATAGCACCAGAGCTCCATGGCTTCAGAGCTCCATAGCACCATAGCTCCATACCTCCAGAGCTCCAGGGCTCCAAAGCTCCATACCTCCAGAGCTCCATACCTCCAGAGCTCCATACCTCCAGAGCTCCATAGCTCCATAGCACCAGAGCTCCATAGCTCCATAGCACCAGAGCTCCATAGCACCAGAGCTCCATAGCACCAGAGCTCCATAGCTCCATAGCACCAGAGCTCCATAGCTCCATAGCACCAGAGCTCCATAGCTCCATAGCACCAGAGCTCCATACTTCCAGAGCTCCATAGCTCCATAGCTCCATAGCACCAGAGCTCCATAGCTCCATAGCACCAGAGCTCCATAGCTCCATAGCACCAGAGCTCCATACTTCCATAGCTCCATAGCTCCATACCTCCAGAGCTCCATAGCTCCATAGCTCCATACCTCCAGAGCTCCATAGCTCCAGAGCTCCATAGCTCCATAGCACCAGAGCTCCATAGCTCCATAGCACCAGAGCTCCATACTTCCATAGCTCCAGGGCTCCATAGCTCCAGGGCTCCATAGCTCCATACCTCCAGAGCTCCATAGCTCCATACTTCCAGAGCTCCATAGCTCCATAGCACCAGAGCTCCATAGCTCCATAGCACCAGAGCTCCATAGCTCCATAGCACCAGAGCTCCATAGCTCCATAGCACCAGAGCTCCATAGCTCCATAGCTCCAGGGCTCCATAGCTCCATAGCTCCAGGGCTCCATAGCTCCATAGCTCCAGGGCTCCATAGCTCCATAGCTCCATACCTCCAGAGCTCCATACCTCCAGAGCTCCATACCTCCATAGCACCAGAGCTCCATAGCTCCAGGGCTCCAGGGCTCCATAGCTCCATACCTCCAGAGCTCCATAGCTCCATACTTCCAGAGCTCCATAGCTCCATAGCTCCATACTTCCATAGCTCCATAGCTCCATACTTCCATAGCACCTGAGCTCCATACCTCCAGAGCTCCATAGCTCAAGCCTGGGTGGCTGGTGGCTCCATAGCTCCATACTTCCATAGCTCTAAGTCAGAGAGTTGGCGAAAATTGCACTAAGTGCGAAAGCCCATTCATTTACAACGGCGTGTCCGCCAGGCGGCGACATTTCCCCGTTACCGGTGGCTGCGCGGCGGGTGAGTGACAGAGCTTATCCGAGCGGCTGGAACTCTGCGCCGGCGTGGTCGAGCGTGAGGCCTCGGCCCTTTGGCTGCCTGGTACCTAAAACACTTCCATTGATCCAGCCACGGAGGGTGCTGGCTGGTGGCTCCATACCTCCATAGCTCCATAGCACCAGAGCTCCATAGCTCCATAGCACCAGAGCTCCATGGCTTCAGAGCTCCATAGCACCATAGCTCCATACCTCCAGAGCTCCAGGGCTCCATAGCTCCTTACCTCCAGAGCTCCATACCTCCAGAGCTCCATACCTCCAGAGCTCCATAGCACCAGAGCTCCATGGCTTCAGAGCTCCATAGCACCATAGCTCCATACCTCCAGAGCTCCAGGGCTCCATAGCTCCATACCTCCAGAGCTCCATACCTCCAGAGCTCCA
This sequence comes from Syngnathus leptorhynchus, assembly GCF_054491065.1. Taxonomy (NCBI): domain Eukaryota; kingdom Metazoa; phylum Chordata; class Actinopteri; order Syngnathiformes; family Syngnathidae; genus Syngnathus; species Syngnathus leptorhynchus. The sequence goes on from NW_028232030.1 coordinate 400,168, forward strand.
TACCTCCAGAGCTCCAGAGCTCCATAGCACCAGAGCTCCATGGCTTCAGAGCTCCATAGCACCATAGCTCCATACCTCCAGAGCTCCAGGGCTCCATAGCTCCATACCTCCAGAGCTCCATACCTCCAGAGCTCCAGAGCTCCATAGCACCAGAGCTCCGTGGCTTCAGAGCTCCATAGCACCATAGCTCCATACCTCCAGAGCTCCAGGGCTCCATAGCTCCATACCTCCAGAGCTCCATACCTCCAGAGCTCCATACCTCCAGAGCTCCATAGCTCCATAGCACCAGAGCTCCATAGCTCCATAGCACCAGAGCTCCATAGCACCAGAGCTCCATAGCACCAGAGCTCCATAGCTCCATAGCACCAGAGCTCCATAGCTCCATAGCACCAGAGCTCCATAGCTCCATAGCACCAGAGCTCCATACTTCCAGAGCTCCATAGCTCCATAGCTCCATAGCACCAGAGCTCCATAGCTCCATAGCACCAGAGCACCAGAGCTCCATAGCTCCATAGCACCAGAGCTCCATACTTCCATAGCTCCATAGCTCCATACCTCCAGAGCTCCATAGCTCCATAGCTCCATACCTCCAGAGCTCCATAGCTCCAGAGCTCCATAGCTCCATAGCTCCATAGCACCAGAGCTCCATAGCTCCATAGCACCAGAGCTCCATACTTCCATAGCTCCAGGGCTCCATAGCTCCAGGGCTCCATACCTCCAGAGCTCCATAGCTCCATACTTCCAGAGCTCCATAGCTCCATACTTCCATAGCTCCATACTTCCATACCTCCATAGCTCCATACTTCCATAGCACCAGAGCTCCATACTTCCATAGCACCAGAGCTCCATACCTCCAGAGCTCCAGAGCTCCAGCCTGGGTGGCTGGTGGCTCCATAGCTCCATACTTCCATAGCTCTAAGTCAGAGAGTTGGCGAAAATTGCACTAAGTGCGAAAGCCCATTCATTTACAACGGCGTGTCCACAAGGCGGCGACATTTCCCCGTTACCGGTGGCTGCGCGGCGGGTGAGTGACAGAGCTTATCCGAGCGGCTGGAACTCTGCGCCGGCGTGGTCGAGCGTGAGGCCTCGGCCCTTTGGCTGCCTGGTACCTAAAACACTTCCATTGATCCAGCCACGGAGGGTGCTGGCTGGTGGCTCCATACCTCCATAGCTCCATAGCACCAGAGCTCCATAGCTCCAAAGCACCAGAGCTCCATGGCTTCAGAGCTCCATAGCACCATAGCTCCATACCTCCAGAGCTCCAGGGCTCCATAGCTCCATACCTCCAGAGCTCCATACCTCCAGAGCTCCATACCTCCAGAGCTCCATAGCACCAGAGCTCCATGGCTTCAGAGCTCCATAGCACCATAGCTCCATACCTCCAGAGCTCCAGGGCTCCATAGCTCCATACCTCCAGAGCTCCATACCTCCAGAGCTCCATACCTCCAGAGCTCCATAGCACCAGAGCTCCATGGCTTCAGAGCTCCATAGCACCATAGCTCCATACCTCCAGAGCTCCAGGGCTCCATAGCTCCATACCTCCAGAGCTCCATACCTCCAGAGCTCCATACCTCCAGAGCTCCATAGCACCAGAGCTCCATGGCTTCAGAGCTCCATAGCACCATAGCTCCATACCTCCAGAGCTCCAGGGCTCCATAGCTCCATACCTCCAGAGCTCCATACCTCCAGAGCTCCATACCTCCAGAGCTCCAGAGCTCCATAGCACCAGAGCTCCATGGCTTCAGAGCTCCATAGCACCATAGCTCCATACCTCCAGAGCTCCAGGGCTCCATAGCTCCATACCTCCAGAGCTCCATACCTCCAGAGCTCCAGAGCTCCATAGCACCAGAGCTCCATGGCTTCAGAGCTCCATAGCACCATAGCTCCATACCTCCAGAGCTCCAGGGCTCCATAGCTCCATACCTCCAGAGCTCCATACCTCCAGAGCTCCAGAGCTCCATAGCACCAGAGCTCCATGGCTTCAGAGCTCCATAGCACCATAGCTCCATACCTCCAGAGCTCCAGGGCTCCAAAGCTCCATACCTCCAGAGCTCCATACCTCCAGAGCTCCATACCTCCAGAGCTCCATAGCTCCATAGCACCAGAGCTCCATAGCTCCATAGCACCAGAGCTCCATAGCACCAGAGCTCCATAGCACCAGAGCTCCATAGCTCCATAGCACCAGAGCTCCATAGCTCCATAGCACCAGAGCTCCATAGCTCCATAGCACCAGAGCTCCATACTTCCAGAGCTCCATAGCTCCATAGCTCCATAGCACCAGAGCTCCATAGCTCCATAGCACCAGAGCTCCATAGCTCCATAGCACCAGAGCTCCATACTTCCATAGCTCCATAGCTCCATACCTCCAGAGCTCCATAGCTCCATAGCTCCATACCTCCAGAGCTCCATAGCTCCAGAGCTCCAAAGCTCCATAGCACCAGAGCTCCATAGCTCCATAGCACCAGAGCTCCATACTTCCATAGCTCCAGGGCTCCATAGCTCCAGGGCTCCATAGCTCCATACCTCCAGAGCTCCATAGCTCCATACTTCCAGAGCTCCATAGCTCCATAGCACCAGAGCTCCATAGCTCCATAGCACCAGAGCTCCATAGCTCCATAGCACCAGAGCTCCATAGCTCCATAGCACCAGAGCTCCATAGCTCCATAGCTCCAGGGCTCCATAGCTCCATAGCTCCAGGGCTCCATAGCTCCATAGCTCCAGGGCTCCATAGCTCCATAGCTCCATACCTCCAGAGCTCCATACCTCCAGAGCTCCATACCTCCATAGCACCAGAGCTCCATAGCTCCAGGGCTCCAGGGCTCCATAGCTCCATAGCTCCATACCTCCAGAGCTCCATAGCTCCATACTTCCAGAGCTCCATAGCTCCATAGCTCCATACTTCCATAGCTCCATAGCTCCATACTTCCATAGCACCTGAGCTCCATACCTCCAGAGCTCCATAGCTCCAGCCTGGGTGGCTGGTGGCTCCATAGCTCCATACTTCCATAACTCTAAGTCAGAGAGTTGGCGAAAATTGCACTAAGTGCGAAAGCCCATTCATTTACAACGGCGTGTCCGCCAGGCGGCGACATTTCCCCGTTACCGGTGGCTGCGCGGCGGGTGAGTGACAGAGCTTATCCGAGCGGCTGGAACTCTGCGCCGGCGTGGTCGAGCGTGAGGCCTCGGCCCTTTGGCTGCCTGGTACCTAAAACACTTCCATTGATCCAGCCACGGAGGGTGCTGGCTGGTGGCTCCATACCTCCATAGCTCCATAGCACCAGAGCTCCATAGCTCCATAGCACCAGAGCTCCATGGCTTCAGAGCTCCATAGCACCATAGCTCCATACCTCCAGAGCTCCAGGGCTCCATAGCTCCATACCTCCAGAGCTCCATACCTCCAGAGCTCCATACCTCCAGAGCTCCATAGCACCAGAGCTCCATGGCTTCAGAGCTCCATAGCACCATAGCTCCATACCTCCAGAGCTCCAGGGCTCCATAGCTCCATACCTCCAGAGCTCCATACCTCCAGAGCTCCATACCTCCAGAGCTCCATAGCACCAGAGCTCCATGGCTTCAGAGCTCCATAGCACCATAGCTCCATACCTCCAGAGCTCCAGGGCTCCATAGCTCCATACCTCCAGAGCTCCATACCTCCAGAGCTCCATACCTCCAGAGCTCCAGAGCTCCATAGCACCAGAGCTCCATGGCTTCAGAGCTCCATAGCACCATAGCTCCATACCTCCAGAGCTCCAGGGCTCCATAGCTCCATACCTCCAGAGCTCCATACCTCCAGAGCTCCAGAGCTCCATAGCACCAGAGCTCCATGGCTTCAGAGCTCCATAGCACCATAGCTCCATACCTCCAGAGCTCCAGGGCTCCATAGCTCCATACCTCCAGAGCTCCATACCTCCAGAGCTCCAGAGCTCCATAGCACCAGAGCTCCATGGCTTCAGAGCTCCATAGCACCATAGCTCCATACCTCCAGAGCTCCAGGGCTCCATAGCTCCATACCTCCAGAGCTCCATACCTCCAGAGCTCCATACCTCCAGAGCTCCATAGCTCCATAGCACCAGAGCTCCATAGCTCCATAGCACCAGAGCTCCATAGCACCAGAGCTCCATAGCACCAGAGCTCCATAGCTCCATAGCACCAGAGCTCCATAGCTCCATAGCACCAGAGCTCCATAGCTCCATAGCACCAGAGCTCCATACTTCCAGAGCTCCATAGCTCCATAGCTCCATAGCACCAGAGCTCCATAGCTCCATAGCACCAGAGCTCCATGGCTTCAGAGCTCCATAGCACCATAGCTCCATACCTCCAGAGCTCCAGGGCTCCATAGCTCCATACCTCCAGAGCTCCATACCTCCAGAGCTCCATACCTCCAGAGCTCCATAGCACCAGAGCTCCATAGCTCCATAGCACCAGAGCTCCATAGCACCAGAAGTCCATAGCACCAGAGCTCCATAGCTCCATAGCACCAGAGCTCCATAGCTCCATAGCACCAGAGCTCCATACTTCCAGAGCTCCATAGCTCCATAGCTCCATAGCACCAGAGCTCCATAGCTCCATAGCACCAGAGCTCCATAGCTCCATAGCACCAGAGCTCCATACTTCCATAGCTCCATAGCTCCATACCTCCAGAGCTCCATAGCTCCATAGCTCCATACCTCCAGAGCTCCATAGCTCCAGAGCTCCATAGCTCCATAGTTCCATAGCACCAGAGCTCCATAGCTCCATAGCACCAGAGCTCCATACTTCCATAGCTCCAGGGCTCCATAGCTCCAGGGCTCCATACCTCCAGAGCTCCATAGCTCCATACTTCCAGAGCTCCATAGCTCCATACTTCCATAGCTCCATACTTCCATACCTCCATAGCTCCATACTTCCATAGCACCAGAGCTCCATACTTCCATTGCACCAGAGCTCCATACCTCCAGAGCTCCAGAGCTCCAGCCTGGGTGGCTGGTGGCTCCATAGCTCCATACTTCCATAGCTCTAAGTCAGAGAGTTGGCGAAAATTGCACTAAGTGCGAAAGCCCATTCATTTACAACGGCGTGTCCACAAGGCGGCGACATTTCCCCGTTACCGGTGGCTGCGCGGCGGGTGAGTGACAGAGCTTATCCGAGCGGCTGGAACTCTGCGCCGGCGTGGTCGAGCGTGAGGCCTCGGCCCTTTGGCTGCCTGGTACCTAAAACACTTCCATTGATCCAGCCACGGAGGGTGCTGGCTGGTGGCTCCATACCTCCATAGCTCCATAGCACCAGAGCTCCATAGCTCCATAGCACCAGAGCTCCATGGCTTCAGAGCTCCATAGCACCATAGCTCCATACCTCCAGAGCTCCAGGGCTCCATAGCTCCATACCTCCAGAGCTCCATACCTCCAGAGCTCCATACCTCCAGAGCTCCATAGCACCAGAGCTCCATGGCTTCAGAGCTCCATAGCACCATAGCTCCATACCTCCAGAGCTCCAGGGCTCCATAGCTCCATACCTCCAGAGCTCCATACCTCCAGAGCTCCATACCTCCAGAGCTCCATAGCACCAGAGCTCCATGGCTTCAGAGCTCCATAGCACCATAGCTCCATACCTCCAGAGCTCCAGGGCTCCATAGCTCCATACCTCCAGAGCTCCATACCTCCAGAGCTCCATACCTCCAGAGCTCCATAGCACCAGAGCTCCATGGCTTCAGAGCTCCATAGCACCATAGCTCCATACCTCCAGAGCTCCAGGGCTCCATAGCTCCATACCTCCAGAGCTCCATACCTCCAGAGCTCCATACCTCCAGAGCTCCAGAGCTCCATAGCACCAGAGCTCCATGGCTTCAGAGCTCCATAGCACCATAGCTCCATACCTCCAGAGCTCCAGGGCTCCATAGCTCCATACCTCCAGAGCTCCATACCTCCAGAGCTCCAGAGCTCCATAGCACCAGAGCTCCATGGCTTCAGAGCTCCATAGCACCATAGCTCCATACCTCCAGAGCTCCAGGGCTCCATAGCTCCATACCTCCAGAGCTCCATACCTCCAGAGCTCAAGAGCTCCATAGCACCAGAGCTCCATGGCTTCAGAGCTCCATAGCACCATAGCTCCATACCTCCAGAGCTCCAGGGCTCCAAAGCTCCATACCTCCAGAGCTCCATACCTCCAGAGCTCCATACCTCCAGAGCTCCATAGCTCCATAGCACCAGAGCTCCATAGCTCCATAGCACCAGAGCTCCATAGCACCAGAGCTCCATAGCACCAGAGCTCCATAGCTCCATAGCACCAGAGCTCCATAGCTCCATAGCACCAGAGCTCCATAGCTCCATAGCACCAGAGCTCCATACTTCCAGAGCTCCATAGCTCCATAGCACCAGAGCTCCATAGCTCCATAGCACCAGAGCTCCATAGCTCCATAGCACCAGAGCTCCATACTTCCATAGCTCCATAGCTCCATACCTCCAGAGCTCCATAGCTCCATAGCTCCATACCTCCAGAGCTCCATAGCTCCAGAGCTCCATAGCTCCATAGCACCAGAGCTCCATAGCTCCATAGCACCAGAGCTCCATACTTCCATAGCTCCAGGGCTCCATAGCTCCAGGGCTCCATAGCTCCATACCTTCAGAGCTCCATAGCTCCATACTTCCAGAGCTCCATAGCTCCATAGCACCAGAGCTCCATAGCTCCATAGCACCAGAGCTCCATAGCTCCATAGCACCAGAGCTCCATAGCTCCATAGCACCAGAGCTCCATAGCTCCATAGCTCCAGGGCTCCATAGCTCCATAGCTCCAGGGCTCCATAGCTCCATAGCTCCAGGGCTCCATAGCTCCATAGCTCCATACCTCCAGAGCTCCATACCTCCAGAGCTCCATACCTCCATAGCACCAGAGCTCCATAGCTCCAGGGCTCCAGGGCTCCATAGCTCCATACCTCCAGAGCTCCATAGCTCCATACTTCCAGAGCTCCATAGCTCCATAGCTCCATACTTCCATAGCTCCATAGCTCCATACTTCCATAGCACCTGAGCTCCATACCTCCAGAGCTCCATAGCTCCAGCCTGGGTGGCTGGTGGCTCCATAGCTCCATACTTCCATAGCTCTAAGTCAGAGAGTTGGCGAAAATTGCACTAAGTGCGAAAGCCCATTCATTTACAACGGCGTGTCCGCCAGGCGGCGACATTTCCCCGTTACCGGTGGCTGCGCGGCGGGTGAGTGACAGAGCTTATCCGAGCGGCTGGAACTCTGCGCCGGCGTGGTCGAGCGTGAGGCCTCGGCCCTTTGGCTGCCTGGTACCTAAAACACTTCCATTGATCCAGCCACGGAGGGTGCTGGCTGGTGGCTCCATACCTCCATAGCTCCATAGCACCAGAGCTCCATAGCTCCATAGCACCAGAGCTCCATGGCTTCAGAGCTCCATAGCACCATAGCTCCATACCTCCAGAGCTCCAGGGCTCCATAGCTCCATACCTCCAGAGCTCCATACCTCCAGAGCTCCATACCTCCAGAGCTCCATAGCACCAGAGCTCCATGGCTTCAGAGCTCCATAGCACCATAGCTCCATACCTCCAGAGCTCCAGGGCTCCATAGCTCCATACCTCCAGAGCTCCATACCTCCAGAGCTCCATACCTCCAGAGCTCCATAGCACCAGAGCTCCATGGCTTCAGAGCTCCATAGCACCATAGCTCCATACCTCCAGAGCTCCAGGGCTCCATAGCTCCATACCTCCAGAGCTCCATACCTCCAGAGCTCCATACCTCCAGAGCTCCAGAGCTCCATAGCACCAGAGCTCCATGGCTTCAGAGCTCCATAGCTCCATACCTCCAGAGCTCCAGGGCTCCATAGCTCCATACCTCCAGAGCTCCATACCTCCAGAGCTCCAGAGCTCCATAGCACCAGAGCTCCATGGCTTCAGAGCTCCATAGCACCATAGCTCCATACCTCCAGAGCTCCAGGGCTCCATAGCTCCATACCTCCAGAGCTCCATACCTCCAGAGCTCCATACCTCCAGAGCTCCATAGCTCCATAGCACCAGAGCTCCATAGCTCCATAGCACCAGAGCTCCATAGCACCAGAGCTCCATAGCACCAGAGCTCCATAGCTCCATAGCACCAGAGCTCCATAGCTCCATAGCACCAGAGCTCCATAGCTCCATAGCACCAGAGCTCCATACTTCCAGAGCTCCATAGCTCCATAGCTCCATAGCACCAGAGCTCCATAGCTCCATAGCACCAGAGCTCCATGGCTTCAGAGCTCCATAGCACCATAGCTCCATACCTCCAGAGCTCCAGGGCTCCATAGCTCCATACCTCCAGAGCTCCATACCTCCAGAGCTCCATACCTCCAGAGCTCCATAGCACCAGAGCTCCATAGCTCCATAGCACCAGAGCTCCATAGCACCAGAACTCCATAGCACCAGAGCTCCATAGCTCCATAGCACCAGAGCTCCATAGCTCCATAGCACCAGAGCTCCATACTTCCAGAGCTCCATAGCTCCATAGCTCCATAGCACCAGAGCTCCATAGCTCCATAGCACCAGAGCTCCATAGCTCCATAGCACCAGAGCTCCATACTTCCATAGCTCCATAGCTCCATACCTCCAGAGCTCCATAGCTCCATAGCTCCATACCTCCAGAGCTCCATAGCTCCATAGCTCCAGAGCTCCATACTTCCATAGCTCCATAGCTCCATACCTCCAGAGCTCCATAGCTCCATAGCTCCATACCTCCAGAGCTCCATAGCTCCATAGCTCCATAGCTCCATAGCTCCATAGCACCAGAGCTCCATAGCTCCATAGCACCAGAGCTCCATACTTCCATAGCTCCAGGGCTCCATAGCTCCAGGGCTCCATACCTCCAGAGCTCCATAGCTCCATACTTCCAGAGCTCCATAGCTCCATACTTCCATAGCTCCATACTTCCATACCTCCATAGCTCCACACTTCCATAGCACCAGAGCTCCATACTTCCATAGCACCAGAGCTCCATACCTCCAGAGCTCCAGAGCTCCAGCCTGGGTGGCTGGTGGCTCCATAGCTCCATACTTCCATAGCTCTAAGTCAGAGAGTTGGCGAAAATTGCACTAAGTGCGAAAGCCCATTCATTTACAACGGCGTGTCCACAAGGCGGCGACATTTCCCCGTTACCGGTGGCTGCGCGGCGGGTGAGTGACAGAGCTTATCCGAGCGGCTGGAACTCTGCGCCGGCGTGCTCGAGCGTGAGGCCTCGGCCCTTTGGCTGCCTGGTACCTAAAACACTTCCATTGATCCAGCCACGGAGGGTGCTGGCTGGTGGCTCCATACCTCCATAGCTCCATAGCACCAGAGCTCCATAGCTCCATAGCACCAGAGCTCCATGGCTTCAGAGCTCCATAGCACCATAGCTCCATACCTCCAGAGCTCCAGGGCTCCATAGCTCCATACCTCCAGAGCTCCATACCTCCAGAGCTCCATACCTCCAGAGCTCCATAGCACCAGAGCTCCATGGCTTCAGAGCTCCATAGCACCATAGCTCCATACCTCCAGAGCTCCAGGGCTCCATAGCTCCATACCTCCAGAGCTCCATACCTCCAGAGCTCCATACCTCCAGAGCTCCATAGCACCAGAGCTCCATGGCTTCAGAGCTCCATAGCACCATAGCTCCATACCTCCAGAGCTCCAGGGCTCCATAGCTCCATACCTCCAGAGCTCCATACCTCCAGAGCTCCATACCTCCAGAGCTCCATAGCACCAGAGCTCCATAGCACCAGAGCTCCATAGCTCCATAGCACCAGAGCTCCATAGCTCCATAGCACCAGAGCTCCATAGCTCCATAGCACCAGAGCTCCATACTTCCAGAGCTCCATAGCTCCATAGCTCCATAGCACCAGAGCTCCATAGCTCCATAGCACCAGAGCTCCATGGCTTCAGAGCTCCATAGCACCATAGCTCCATACCTCCAGAGCTCCAGGGCTCCATAGCTCCATACCTCCAGAGCTCCATACCTCCAGAGCTCCATACCTCCAGAGCTCCATAGCACCAGAGCTCCATAGCTCCATAGCACCAGAGCTCCATAGCACCAGAGCTCCATAGCACCAGAGCTCCATAGCTCCATAGCACCAGAGCTCCATAGCTCCATAGCACCAGAGCTCCATACTTCCAGAGCTCCATAGCTCCATAGCACCAGAGCTCCATAGCTCCATAGCACCAGAGCTCCATAGCTCCATAGCACCAGAGCTCCATACTTCCATAGCTCCATAGCTCCATACCTCCAGAGCTCCATAGCTCCATAGCTCCATACCTCCAGAGCTCCATAGCTCCAGAGCTCCATAGCTCCATAGCTCCATAGCACCAGAGCTCCATAGCTCCATAGCACCAGAGCTCCATACTTCCATAGCTCCAGGGCTCCATAGCTCCAGGGCTCCATACCTCCAGAGCTCCATAGCTCCATACTTCCAGAGCTCCATAGCTCCATACTTCCATAGCTCCATACTTCCATACCTCCATAGCTCCATACTTCCATAGCACCAGAGCTCCATACTTCCATAGCACCAGAGCTCCATACCTCCAGAGCTCCAGAGCTCCAGCCTGGGTGGCTGGTGGCTCCATAGCTCCATACTTCCATAGCTCTAAGTCAGAGAGTTGGCGAAAATTGCACTAAGTGCGAAAGCCCATTCATTTACAACGGCGTGTCCATAAGGCGGCGACATTTCCCCGTTACCGGTGGCTGCGCGGCGGGTGAGTGACAGAGCTTATCCGAGCGGCTGGAACTCTGCGCCGGCGTGGTCGAGCGTGAGGCCTCGGCCCTTTGGCTGCCTGGTACCTAAAACACTTCCATTGATCCAGCCACGGAGGGTGCTGGCTGGTGGCTCCATACCTCCATAGCTCCATAGCACCAGAGCTCCATAGCTCCATAGCACCAGAGCTCCATGGCTTCAGAGCTCCATAGCACCATAGCTCCATACCTCCAGAGCTCCAGGGCTCCATAGCTCCATACCTCCAGAGCTCCATACCTCCAGAGCTCCATACCTCCAGAGCTCCATAGCACCAGAGCTCCATGGCTTCAGAGCTCCATAGCACCATAGCTCCATACCTCCAGAGCTCCAGGGCTCCATAGCTCCATACCTCCAGAGCTCCATACCTCCAGAGCTCCATACCTCCAGAGCTCCATAGCACCAGAGCTCCATGGCTTCAGAGCTCCATAGCACCATAGCTCCATACCTCCAGAGCTCCAGGGCTCCATAGCTCCATACCTCCAGAGCTCCATACCTCCAGAGCTCCATACCTCCAGAGCTCCATAGCACCAGAGCTCCATGGCTTCAGAGCTCCATAGCACCATAGCTCCATACCTCCAGAGCTCCAGGGCTCCATAGCTCCATACCTCCAGAGCTCCATACCTCCAGAGCTCCATACCTCCAGAGCTCCAGAGCTCCATAGCACCAGAGCTCCATGGCTTCAGAGCTCCATAGCACCATAGCTCCATACCTCCAGAGCTCCAGGGCTCCATAGCTCCATACCTCCAGAGCTCCATACCTCCAGAGCTCCAGAGCTCCATAGCACCAGAGCTCCATGGCTTCAGAGCTCCATAGCACCATAGCTCCATACCTCCAGAGCTCCAGGGCTCCATAGCTCCATACCTCCAGAGCTCCATACCTCCAGAGCTCCAGAGCTCCATAGCACCAGAGCTCCATGGCTTCAGAGCTCCATAGCACCATAGCTCCATACCTCCAGAGCTCCAGGGCTCCAAAGCTCCATACCTCCAGAGCTCCATACCTCCAGAGCTCCATACCTCCAGAGCTCCATAGCTCCATAGCACCAGAGCTCCATAGCTCCATAGCACCAGAGCTCCATAGCACCAGAGCTCCATAGCACCAGAGCTCCATAGCTCCATAGCACCAGAGCTCCATAGCTCCATAGCACCAGAGCTCCATGGCTTCAGAGCTCCATAGCACCATAGCTCCATACCTCCAGAGCTCCAGGGCTCCATAGCTCCATACCTCCAGAGCTCCATACCTCCAGAGCTCCATAGCACCAGAGCTCCATGGCTTCAGAGCTCCATAGCACCATAGCTCCATACCTCCAGAGCTCCAGGGCTCCATAGCTCCATACCTCCAGAGCTCCATACCTCCAGAGCTCCATACCTCCAGAGCTCCAGAGCTCCATAGCACCAGAGCTCCATGGCTTCAGAGCTCCATAGCACCATAGCTCCATACCTCCAGAGCTCCAGGGCTCCATAGCTCCATACCTCCAGAGCTCCATACCTCCAGAGCTCCAGAGCTCCATAGCACCAGAGCTCCATGGCTTCAGAGCTCCATAGCACCACAGCTCCATACCTCCAGAGCTCCAGGGCTCCATAGCTCCATACCTCCAGAGCTCCATACCTCCAGAGCTCCAGAGCTCCATAGCACCAGAGCTCCATGGCTTCAGAGCTCCATAGCACCATAGCTCCATACCTCCAGAGCTCCAGGGCTCCAAAGCTCCATACCTCCAGAGCTCCATACCTCCAGAGCTCCATACCTCCAGAGCTCCATAGCTCCATAGCACCAGAGCTCCATAGCTCCATAGCACCAGAGCTCCATAGCACCAGAGCTCCATAGCACCAGAGCTCCATAGCTCCATAGCACCAGAGCTCCATAGCTCCATAGCACCAGAGCTCCATAGCTCCATAGCACCAGAGCTCCATACTTCCAGAGCTCCATAGCTCCATAGCACCAGAGCTCCATAGCTCCATAGCACCAGAGCTCCATAGCTCCATAGCACCAGAGCTCCATACTTCCATAGCTCCATAGCTCCATACCTCCAGAGCTCCATAGCTCCATAGCTCCATACCTCCAGAGCTCCATAGCTCCAGAGCTCCATAGCTCCATAGCACCAGAGCTCCATAGCTCCATAGCACCAGAGCTCCATACTTCCATAGCTCCAGGGCTCCATAGCTCCAGGGCTCCATAGCTCCATACCTCCAGAGCTCCATAGCTCCATACTTCCAGAGCTCCATAGCTCCATAGCACCAGAGCTCCATAGCTCCATAGCACCAGAGCTCCATAGCTCCATAGCACCAGAGCTCCATAGCTCCATAGCACCAGAGCTCCATAGCTCCATAGCTCCAGGGCTCCATAGCTCCAGGGCTCCATAGCTCCATAGCTCCAGGGCTCCATAGCTCCATACCTCCAGAGCTCCATACCTCCAGAGCTCCATACCTCCATAGCACCAGAGCTCCATAGCTCCAGGGCTCCATAGCTCCATACCTCCAGAGCTCCATAGCTCCATACTTCCAGAGCTCCATAGCTCCATAGCTCCATACTTCCATAGCTCCATAGCTCCATACTTCCATAGCACCTGAGCTCCATACCTCCAGAGCTCCATAGCTCCAGCCTGGGTGGCTGGTGGCTCCATAGCTCCATACTTCCATAGCTCTAAGTCAGAGAGTTGGCGAAAATTGCACTAAGTGCGAAAGCCCATTCATTTACAACGGCGTGTCCGCCAGGCGGCGACATTTCCCCGTTACCGGTGGCTGCGCGGCGGGTGAGTGACAGAGCTTATCCGAGCGGCTGGAACTCTGCGCCGGCGTGGTCGAGCGTGAGGCCTCGGCCCTTTGGCTGCCTGGTACCTAAAACACTTCCATTGATCCAGCCACGGAGGGTGCTGGCTGGTGGCTCCATACCTCCATAGCTCCATAGCACCAGAGCTCCATAGCTCCATAGCACCAGAGCTCCATGGCTTCAGAGCTCCATAGCACCATAGCTCCATACCTCCAGAGCTCCAGGGCTCCATAGCTCCATACCTCCAGAGCTCCATACCTCCAGAGCTCCATACCTCCAGAGCTCCATAGCACCAGAGCTCCATGGCTTCAGAGCTCCATAGCACCATAGCTCCATACCTCCAGAGCTCCAGGGCTCCATAGCTCCATACCTCCAGAGCTCCATACCTCCAGAGCTCCATACCTCCAGAGCTCCATAGCACCAGAGCTCCATGGCTTCAGAGCTCCATAGCACCATAGCTCCATACCTCCAGAGCTCCAGGGCTCCATAGCTCCATACCTCCAGAGCTCCATACCTCCAGAGCTCCATACCTCCAGAGCTCCAGAGCTCCATAGCACCAGAGCTCCATGGCTTCAGAGCTCCATAGCTCCATACCTCCAGAGCTCCAGGGCTCCATAGCTCCATACCTCCAGAGCTCCATACCTCCAGAGCTCCAGAGCTCCATAGCACCAGAGCTCCATGGCTTCAGAGCTCCATAGCACCATAGCTCCATACCTCCAGAGCTCCAGGGCTCCATAGCTCCATACCTCCAGAGCTCCATACCTCCAGAGCTCCATACCTCCAGAGCTCCATAGCTCCATAGCACCAGAGCTCCATAGCTCCATAGCACCAGAGCTCCATAGCACCAGAGCTCCATAGCACCAGAGCTCCATAGCTCCATAGCACCAGAGCTCCATAGCTCCATAGCACCAGAGCTCCATAGCTCCATAGCACCAGAGCTCCATACTTCCAGAGCTCCATAGCTCCATAGCTCCATAGCACCAGAGCTCCATAGCTCCATAGCACCAGAGCTCCATGGCTTCAGAGCTCCATAGCACCATAGCTCCATACCTCCAGAGCTCCAGGGCTCCATAGCTCCATACCTCCAGAGCTCCATACCTCCAGAGCTCCATACCTCCAGAGCTCCATAGCACCAGAGCTCCATAGCTCCATAGCACCAGAGCTCCATAGCACCAGAACTCCATAGCACCAGAGCTCCAGAGCTCCATAGCACCAGAGCTCCATAGCTCCATAGCACCAGAGCTCCATACTTCCAGAGCTCCATAGCTCCATAGCTCCATAGCACCAGAGCTCCATAGCTCCATAGCACCAGAGCTCCATAGCTCCATAGCACCAGAGCTCCATACTTCCATAGCTCCATAGCTCCATACCTCCAGAGCTCCATAGCTCCATAGCTCCATACCTCCAGAGCTCCATAGCTCCATAGCTCCAGAGCTCCATAGCTCCATAGCACCAGAGCTCCATAGCTCCATAGCACCAGAGCTCCATACTTCCATAGCTCCAGGGCTCCATAGCTCCAGGGCTCCATACCTCCAGAGCTCCATAGCTCCATACTTCCAGAGCTCCATAGCTCCATACTTCCATAGCTCCATACTTCCATACCTCCATAGCTCCATACTTCCATAGCACCAGAGCTCCATACTTCCATAGCACCAGAGCTCCATACCTCCAGAGCTCCAGAGCTCCAGCCTGGGTGGCTGGTGGCTCCATAGCTCCATACTTCCATAGCTCTAAGTCAGAGAGTTGGCGAAAATTGCACTAAGTGCGAAAGCCCATTCATTTACAACGGCGTGTCCACAAGGCGGCGACATTTCCCCGTTACCGGTGGCTGCGCGGCGGGTGAGTGACAGAGCTTATCCGAGCGGCTGGAACTCTGCGCCGGCGTGCTCGAGCGTGAGGCCTCGGCCCTTTGGCTGCCTGGTACCTAAAACACTTCCATTGATCCAGCCACGGAGGGTGCTGGCTGGTGGCTCCATACCTCCATAGCTCCATAGCACCAGAGCTCCATAGCTCCATAGCACCAGAGCTCCATGGCTTCAGAGCTCCATAGCACCATAGCTCCATACCTCCAGAGCTCCAGGGCTCCATAGCTCCATACCTCCAGAGCTCCATACCTCCAGAGCTCCATACCTCCAGAGCTCCATAGCACCAGAGCTCCATGGCTTCAGAGCTCCATAGCACCATAGCTCCATACCTCCAGAGCTCCAGGGCTCCATAGCTCCATACCTCCAGAGCTCCATACCTCCAGAGCTCCATACCTCCAGAGCTCCATAGCACCAGAGCTCCATGGCTTCAGAGCTCCATAGCACCATAGCTCCATACCTCCAGAGCTCCAGGGCTCCATAGCTCCATACCTCCAGAGCTCCATACCTCCAGAGCTCCATACCTCCAGAGCTCCAGAGCTCCATAGCTCCATAGCTCCAGGGCTCCATAGCTCCATAGCTCCATACCTCCAGAGCTCCATACCTCCATACCTCCAGAGCTCCATAGCTCCATAGCTCCATACCTCCAGAGCTCCATAGCTCCAGAGCTCCATAGCTCCATAGCACCAGAGCTCCATAGCTCCATAGCACCAGAGCTCCATACTTCCATAGCTCCAGGGCTCCATAGCTCCAGGGCTCCATAGCTCCATACCTCCAGAGCTCCATAGCTCCATACTTCCAGAGCTCCATAGCTCCATAGCACCAGAGCTCCATAGCTCCATAGCACCAGAGCTCCATAGCTCCATAGCACCAGAGCTCCATAGCTCCATAGCACCAGAGCTCCATAGCTCCATAGCTCCAGGGCTCCATAGCTCCATAGCTCCAGGGCTCCATAGCTCCATAGCTCCAGGGCTCCATAGCTCCATAGCTCCATACCTCCAGAGCTCCATACCTCCAGAGCTCCATACCTCCATAGCACCAGAGCTCCATAGCTCCAGGGCTCCAGGGCTCCATAGCTCCATACCTCCAGAGCTCCAGAGCTCCATACCTCCAGAGCTCCATACCTCCATAGCACCAGAGCTCCATAGCTCCAGGGCTCCAGGGCTCCATAGCTCCATACCTCCAGAGCTCCATAGCTCCATACTTCCAGAGCTCCATAGCTCCATAGCTCCATACTTCCATAGCTCCATAGCTCCATACTTCCATAGCACCTGAGCTCCATACCTCCAGAGCTCCATAGCTCCAGCCTGGGTGGCTGGTGGCTCCATAGCTCCATACTTCCATAGCTCTAAGTCAGAGAGTTGGCGAAAATTGCACTAAGTGCGAAAGCCCATTCATTTACAACGGCGTGTCCGCCAGGCGGCGACATTTCCCCGTTACCGGTGGCTGCGCGGCGGGTGAGTGACAGAGCTTATCCGAGCGGCTGGAACTCTGCGCCGGCGTGGTCGAGCGTGAGGCCTCGGCCCTTTGGCTGCCTGGTACCTAAAACACTTCCATTGATCCAGCCACGGAGGGTGCTGGCTGGTGGCTCCATACCTCCATAGCTCCATAGCACCAGAGCTCCATAGCTCCATAGCACCAGAGCTCCATGGCTTCAGAGCTCCATAGCACCATAGCTCCATACCTCCAGAGCTCCAGGGCTCCATAGCTCCATACCTCCAGAGCTCCATACCTCCAGAGCTCCATACCTCCAGAGCTCCATAGCACCAGAGCTCCATGGCTTCAGAGCTCCATAGCACCATAGCTCCATACCTCCAGAGCTCCAGGGCTCCATAGCTCCATACCTCCAGAGCTCCATACCTCCAGAGCTCCATACCTCCAGAGCTCCATAGCACCAGAGCTCCATGGCTTCAGAGCTCCATAGCACAATAGCTCCATACCTCCAGAGTTCCAGGGCTCCATAGCTCCATACCTCCAGAGCTCCATACCTCCAGAGCTCCATACCTCCAGAGCTCCAGAGCTCCATAGCACCAGAGCTCCATGGCTTCAGAGCTCCATAGCACCATAGCTCCATACCTCCAGAGCTCCAGGGCTCCATAGCTCCATACCTCCAGAGCTCCATACCTCCAGAGCTCCAGAGCTCCATAGCACCAGAGCTCCATGGCTTCAGAGCTCCATAGCACCATAGCTCCATACCTCCAGAGCTCCAGGGCTCCATAGCTCCATACCTCCAGAGCTCCATACCTCCAGAGCTCCATACCTCCAGAGCTCCATAGCTCCATAGCACCAGAGCTCCATAGCTCCATAGCACCAGAGCTCCATAGCACCAGAGCTCCATAGCACCAGAGCTCCATAGCTCCATAGCACCAGAGCTCCATAGCTCCATAGCACCAGAGCTCCATAGCTCCATAGCACCAGAGCTCCATACTTCCAGAGCTCCATAGCTCCATAGCTCCATAGCACCAGAGCTCCATAGCTCCATAGCACCAGAGCTCCATGGCTTCAGAGCTCCATAGCACCATAGCTCCATACCTCCAGAGCTCCAGGGCTCCATAGCTCCATACCTCCAGAGCTCCATACCTCCAGAGCTCCATACCTCCAGAGCTCCATAGCACCAGAGCTCCATAGCTCCATAGCACCAGAGCTCCATAGCACCAGAGCTCCATAGCACCAGAGCTCCATAGCTCCATAGCACCAGAGCTCCATAGCTCCATAGCACCAGAGCTCCATACTTCCAGAGCTCCATAGCTCCATAGCTCCATAGCACCAGAGCTCCATAGCTCCATAGCACCAGAGCTCCATAGCTCCATAGCACCAGAGCTCCATACTTCCATAGCTCCATAGCTCCATACCTCCAGAGCTCCATAGCTCCATAGCTCCATACCTCCAGAGCTCCATAGCTCCAGAGCTCCATAGCTCCATAGCTCCATAGCACCAGAGCTCCATAGCTCCATAGCACCAGAGCTCCATACTTCCATAGCTCCAGGGCTCCATAGCTCCAGGGCTCCATACCTCCAGAGCTCCATAGCTCCATACTTCCAGAGCTCCATAGCTCCATACTTCCATAGCTCCATACTTCCATACCTCCATAGCTCCATATTTCCATAGCACCAGAGCTCCATACTTCCATAGCACCAGAGCTCCATACCTCCAGAGCTCCAGAGCTCCAGCCTGGGTGGCTGGTGGCTCCATAGCTCCATACTTCCATAGCTCTAAGTCAGAGAGTTGGCGAAAATTGCACTAAGTGCGAAAGCCCATTCATTTACAACGGCGTGTCCGCCAGGCGGCGACATTTCCCCGTTACCGGTGGCTGCGCGGCGGGTGAGTGACAGAGCTTATCCGAGCGGCTGGAACTCTGCGCCGGCGTGGTCGAGCGTGAGGCCTCGGCCCTTTGGCTGCCTGGTACCTAAAACACTTCCATTGATCCAGCCACGGAGGGTGCTGGCTGGTGGCTCCATACCTCCATAGCTCCATAGCACCAGAGCTCCATAGCTCCATAGCACCAGAGCTCCATGGCTTCAGAGCTCCATAGCACCATAGCTCCATACCTCCAGAGCTCCAGGGCTCCATAGCTCCATACCTCCAGAGCTCCATACCTCCAGAGCTCCATACCTCCAGAGCTCCATAGCACCAGAGCTCCATGGCTTCAGAGCTCCATAGCACCATAGCTCCATACCTCCAGAGCTCCAGGGCTCCATAGCTCCATACCTCCAGAGCTCCATACCTCCAGAGCTCCATAGCACCAGAGCTCCATGGCTTCAGAGCTCCATAGCACCATAGCTCCATACCTCCAGAGCTCCAGGGCTCCATAGCTCCATACCTCCAGAGCTCCATACCTCCAGAGCTCCATACCTCCAGAGCTCCAGAGCTCCATAGCACCAGAGCTCCATGGCTTCAGAGCTCCATAGCTCCATACCTCCAGAGCTCCAGGGCTCCATAGCTCCATACCTCCAGAGCTCCATACCTCCAGAGCTCCAGAGCACCAGAGCTCCATGGCTTCAGAGCTCCATAGCACCATAGCTCCATACCTCCAGAGCTCCAGGGCTCCATAGCTCCATACCTCCAGAGCTCCATACCTCCAGAGCTCCATACCTCCAGAGCTCCATAGCTCCATAGCACCAGAGCTCCATAGCTCCATAGCACCAGAGCTCCATAGCACCAGAGCTCCATAGCTCCATAGCACCAGAGCTCCATAGCTCCATAGCACCAGAGCTCCATAGCTCCATAGCACCAGAGCTCCATACTTCCAGAGCTCCATAGCTCCATAGCTCCATAGCACCAGAGCTCCATAGCTCCATAGCACCAGAGCTCCATGGCTTCAGAGCTCCATAGCACCATAGCTCCATACCTCCAGAGCTCCAGGGCTCCATAGCTCCATACCTCCAGAGCTCCATACCTCCAGAGCTCCATACCTCCAGAGCTCCATAGCACCAGAGCTCCATAGCTCCATAGCACCAGAGCTCCATAGCACCAGAACTCCATAGCACCAGAGCTCCATAGCTCCATAGCACCAGAGCTCCATAGCTCCATAGCACCAGAGCTCCATACTTCCAGAGCTCCATAGCTCCATAGCTCCATAGCACCAGAGCTCCATAGCTCCATAGCACCAGAGCTCCATAGCTCCATAGCACCAGAGCTCCATACTTCCATAGCTCCATAGCTCCATACCTCCAGAGCTCCATAGCTCCATAGCTCCATACCTCCAGAGCTCCATAGCTCCATAGCTCCAGAGCTCCATAGCTCCATAGCACCAGAGCTCCATAGCTCCATAGCACCAGAGCTCCATACTTCCATAGCTCCAGGGCTCCATAGCTCCAGGGCTCCATACCTCCAGAGCTCCATAGCTCCATACTTCCAGAGCTCCATAGCTCCATACTTCCATAGCTCCATACTTCCATACCTCCATAGCTCCACACTTCCATAGCACCAGAGCTCCATACTTCCATAGCACCAGAGCTCCATACCTCCAGAGCTCCAGAGCTCCAGCCTGGGTGGCTGGTGGCTCCATAGCTCCATACTTCCATAGCTCTAAGTCAGAGAGTTGGCGAAAATTGCACTAAGTGCGAAAGCCCATTCATTTACAACGGCGTGTCCACAAGGCGGCGACATTTCCCCGTTACCGGTGGCTGCGCGGCGGGTGAGTGACAGAGCTTATCCGAGCGGCTGGAACTCTGCGCCGGCGTGCTCGAGCGTGAGGCCTCGGCCCTTTGGCTGCCTGGTACCTAAAACACTTCCATTGATCCAGCCACGGAGGGTGCTGGCTGGTGGCTCCATACCTCCATAGCTCCATAGCACCAGAGCTCCATAGCTCCATAGCACCAGAGCTCCATGGCTTCAGAGCTCCATAGCACCATAGCTCCATACCTCCAGAGCTCCAGGGCTCCATAGCTCCATACCTCCAGAGCTCCATACCTCCAGAGCTCCATACCTCCAGAGCTCCATAGCACCAGAGCTCCATGGCTTCAGAGCTCCATAGCACCATAGCTCCATACCTCCAGAGCTCCAGGGCTCCATAGCTCCATACCTCCAGAGCTCCATACCTCCAGAGCTCCATACCTCCAGAGCTCCATAGCACCAGAGCTCCATGGCTTCAGAGCTCCATAGCACCATAGCTCCATACCTCCAGAGCTCCAGGGCTCCATAGCTCCATACCTCCAGAGCTCCATACCTCCAGAGCTCCATACCTCCAGAGCTCCATAGCACCAGAGCTCCATAGCACCAGAGCTCCATAGCTCCATAGCACCAGAGCTCCATAGCTCCATAGCACCAGAGCTCCATAGCTCCATAGCACCAGAGCTCCATACTTCCAGAGCTCCATAGCTCCATAGCTCCATAGCACCAGAGCTCCATAGCTCCATAGCACCAGAGCTCCATGGCTTCAGAGCTCCATAGCACCATAGCTCCATACCTCCAGAGCTCCAGGGCTCCATAGCTCCATACCTCCAGAGCTCCATACCTCCAGAGCTCCATACCTCCAGAGCTCCATAGCACCAGAGCTCCATAGCTCCATAGCACCAGAGCTCCATAGCACCAGAGCTCCATAGCACCAGAGCTCCATAGCTCCATAGCACCAGAGCTCCATAGCTCCATAGCACCAGAGCTCCATACTTCCAGAGCTCCATAGCTCCATAGCACCAGAGCTCCATAGCTCCATAGCACCAGAGCTCCATAGCTCCATAGCACCAGAGCTCCATACTTCCATAGCTCCATAGCTCCATACCTCCAGAGCTCCATAGCTCCATAGCTCCATACCTCCAGAGCTCCATAGCTCCAGAGCTCCATAGCTCCATAGCTCCATAGCACCAGAGCTCCATAGCTCCATAGCACCAGAGCTCCATACTTCCATAGCTCCAGGGCTCCATAGCTCCAGGGCTCCATACCTCCAGAGCTCCATAGCTCCATACTTCCAGAGCTCCATAGCTCCATACTTCCATAGCTCCATACTTCCATACCTCCATAGCTCCATACTTCCATAGCACCAGAGCTCCATACTTCCATAGCACCAGAGCTCCATACCTCCAGAGCTCCAGAGCTCCATAGCTCCATAGCTCCAGGGCTCCATAGCTCCATAGCTCCATACCTCCAGAGCTCCATACCTCCATACCTCCAGAGCTCCATAGCTCCATAGCTCCATACCTCCAGAGCTCCATAGCTCCAGAGCTCCATAGCTCCATAGCACCAGAGCTCCATAGCTCCATAGCACCAGAGCTCCATACTTCCATAGCTCCAGGGCTCCATAGCTCCAGGGCTCCATAGCTCCATACCTCCAGAGCTCCATAGCTCCATACTTCCAGAGCTCCATAGCTCCATAGCACCAGAGCTCCATAGCTCCATAGCACCAGAGCTCCATAGCTCCATAGCACCAGAGCTCCATAGCTCCATAGCACCAGAGCTCCATAGCTCCATAGCTCCAGGGCTCCATAGCTCCATAGCTCCAGGGCTCCATAGCTCCATAGCTCCAGGGCTCCATAGCTCCATAGCTCCATACCTCCAGAGCTCCATACCTCCAGAGCTCCATACCTCCATAGCACCAGAGCTCCATAGCTCCAGGGCTCCAGGGCTCCATAGCTCCATACCTCCAGAGCTCCAGAGCTCCATACCTCCAGAGCTCCATACCTCCATAGCACCAGAGCTCCATAGCTCCAGGGCTCCAGGGCTCCATAGCTCCATACCTCCAGAGCTCCATAGCTCCACACTTCCAGAGCTCCATAGCTCCATAGCTCCATACTTCCATAGCTCCATAGCTCCATACTTCCATAGCACCTGAGCTCCATACCTCCAGAGCTCCATAGCTCCAGCCTGGGTGGCTGGTGGCTCCATAGCTCCATACTTCCATAGCTCTAAGTCAGAGAGTTGGCGAAAATTGCACTAAGTGCGAAAGCCCATTCATTTACAACGGCGTGTCCGCCAGGCGGCGACATTTCCCCGTTACCGGTGGCTGCGCGGCGGGTGAGTGACAGAGCTTATCCGAGCGGCTGGAACTCTGCGCCGGCGTGGTCGAGCGTGAGGCCTCGGCCCTTTGGCTGCCTGGTACCTAAAACACTTCCATTGATCCAGCCACGGAGGGTGCTGGCTGGTGGCTCCATACCTCCATAGCTCCATAGCACCAGAGCTCCATAGCTCCATAGCACCAGAGCTCCATGGCTTCAGAGCTCCATAGCACCATAGCTCCATACCTCCGGAGCTCCAGGGCTCCATAGCTCCATACCTCCAGAGCTCCATACCTCCAGAGCTCCATACCTCCAGAGCTCCATAGCACCAGAGCTCCATGGCTTCAGAGCTCCATAGCACCATAGCTCCATACCTCCAGAGCTCCAGGGCTCCATAGCTCCATACCTCCAGAGCTCCATACCTCCAGAGCTCCATACCTCCAGAGCTCCATAGCACCAGAGCTCCATGGCTTCAGAGCTCCATAGCACCATAGCTCCATACCTCCAGAGCTCCAGGGCTCCATAGCTCCATACCTCCAGAGCTCCATACCTCCAGAGCTCCATACCTCCAGAGCTCCAGAGCTCCATAGCACCAGAGCTCCATGGCTTCAGAGCTCCATAGCACCATAGCTCCATACCTCCAGAGCTCCAGGGCTCCATAGCTCCATACCTCCAGAGCTCCATACCTCCAGAGCTCCAGAGCTCCATAGCACCAGAGCTCCATGGCTTCAGAGCTCCATAGCACCATAGCTCCATACCTCCAGAGCTCCAGGGCTCCATAGCTCCATACCTCCAGAGCTCCATACCTCCAGAGCTCCATACCTCCAGAGCTCCATAGCTCCATAGCACCAGAGCTCCATAGCTCCATAGCACCAGAGCTCCATAGCACCAGAGCTCCATAGCACCAGAGCTCCATAGCTCCATAGCACCAGAGCTCCATAGCTCCATAGCACCAGAGCTCCATAGCTCCATAGCACCAGAGCTCCATACTTCCAGAGCTCCATAGCTCCATAGCTCCATAGCACCAGAGCTCCATAGCTCCATAGCACCAGAGCTCCATGGCTTCAGAGCTCCATAGCACCATAGCTCCATACCTCCAGAGCTCCAGGGCTCCATAGCTCCATACCTCCAGAGCTCCATACCTCCAGAGCTCCATACCTCCAGAGCTCCATAGCACCAGAGCTCCATAGCTCCATAGCACCAGAGCTCCATAGCACCAGAGCTCCATAGCACCAGAGCTCCATAGCTCCATAGCACCAGAGCTCCATAGCTCCATAGCACCAGAGCTCCATACTTCCAGAGCTCCATAGCTCCATAGCTCCATAGCACCAGAGCTCCATAGCTCCATAGCACCAGAGCTCCATAGCTCCATAGCACCAGAGCTCCATACTTCCATAGCTCCATAGCTCCATACCTCCAGAGCTCCATAGCTCCATAGCTCCATACCTCCAGAGCTCCATAGCTCCAGAGCTCCATAGCTCCATAGCTCCATAGCACCAGAGCTCCATAGCTCCATAGCACCAGAGCTCCATACTTCCATAGCTCCAGGGCTCCATAGCTCCAGGGCTCCATACCTCCAGAGCTCCATAGCTCCATACTTCCAGAGCTCCATAGCTCCATACTTCCATAGCTCCATACTTCCATACCTCCATAGCTCCATACTTCCATAGCACCAGAGCTCCATACTTCCATAGCACCAGAGCTCCATACCTCCAGAGCTCCAGAGCTCCAGCCTGGGTGGCTGGTGGCTCCATAGCTCCATACTTCCATAGCTCTAAGTCAGAGAGTTGGCGAAAATTGCACTAAGTGCGAAAGCCCATTCATTTACAACGGCGTGTCCACAAGGCGGCGACATTTCCCCGTTACCGGTGGCTGCGCGGCGGGTGAGTGACAGAGCTTATCCGAGCGGCTGGAACTCTGCGCCGGCGTGGTCGAGCGTGAGGCCTCGGCCCTTTGGCTGCCTGGTACCTAAAACACTTCCATTGATCCAGCCACGGAGGGTGCTGGCTGGTGGCTCCATACCTCCATAGCTCCATAGCACCAGAGCTCCATAGCTCCATAGCACCAGAGCTCCATGGCTTCAGAGCTCCATAGCACCATAGCTCCATACCTCCAGAGCTCCAGGGCTCCATAGCTCCATACCTCCAGAGCTCCATACCTCCAGAGCTCCATACCTCCAGAGCTCCATAGCACCAGAGCTCCATGGCTTCAGAGCTCCATAGCACCATAGCTCCATACCTCCAGAGCTCCAGGGCTCCATAGCTCCATACCTCCAGAGCTCCATACCTCCAGAGCTCCATACCTCCAGAGCTCCATAGCACCAGAGCTCCATGGCTTCAGAGCTCCATAGCACCATAGCTCCATACCTCCAGAGCTCCAGGGCTCCATAGCTCCATACCTCCAGAGCTCCATACCTCCAGAGCTCCATACCTCCAGAGCTCCATAGCACCAGAGCTCCATGGCTTCAGAGCTCCATAGCACCATAGCTCCATACCTCCAGAGCTCCAGGGCTCCATAGCTCCATACCTCCAGAGCTCCATACCTCCAGAGCTCCATACCTCCAGAGCTCCAGAGCTCCATAGCACCAGAGCTCCATGGCTTCAGAGCTCCATAGCACCATAGCTCCATACCTCCAGAGCTCCAGGGCTCCATAGCTCCATACTTCCAGAGCTCCATACCTCCAGAGCTCCAGAGCTCCATAGCACCAGAGCTCCATGGCTTCAGAGCTCCATAGCACCATAGCTCCATACCTCCAGAGCTCCAGGGCTCCATAGCTCCATACCTCCAGAGCTCCATACCTCCAGAGCTCCAGAGCTCCATAGCACCAGAGCTCCATGGCTTCAGAGCTCCATAGCACCATAGCTCCATACCTCCAGAGCTCCAGGGCTCCAAAGCTCCATACCTCCAGAGCTCCATACCTCCAGAGCTCCATACCTCCAGAGCTCCATAGCTCCATAGCACCAGAGCTCCATAGCTCCATAGCACCAGAGCTCCATAGCACCAGAGCTCCATAGCACCAGAGCTCCATAGCTCCATAGCACCAGAGCTCCATAGCTCCATAGCACCAGAGCTCCATAGCTCCATAGCACCAGAGCTCCATACTTCCAGAGCTCCATAGCTCCATAGCACCAGAGCTCCATAGCTCCATAGCACCAGAGCTCCATAGCTCCATAGCACCAGAGCTCCATACTTCCATAGCTCCATAGCTCCATACCTCCAGAGCTCCATAGCTCCATAGCTCCATACCTCCAGAGCTCCATAGCTCCAGAGCTCCATAGCTCCATAGCACCAGAGCTCCATAGCTCCATAGCACCAGAGCTCCATACTTCCATAGCTCCAGGGCTCCATAGCTCCAGGGCTCCATAGCTCCATACCTCCAGAGCTCCATAGCTCCATACTTCCAGAGCTCCATAGCTCCATAGCACCAGAGCTCCATAGCTCCATAGCACCAGAGCTCCATAGCTCCATAGCACCAGAGCTCCATAGCTCCATAGCACCAGAGCTCCATAGCTCCATAGCTCCAGGGCTCCATAGCTCCATAGCTCCAGGGCTCCATAGCTCCATAGCTCCAGGGCTCCATAGCTCCATAGCTCCATACCTCCAGAGCTCCATACCTCCAGAGCTCCATACCTCCATAGCACCAGAACTCCATAGCTCCAGGGCTCCAGGGCTCCATAGCTCCATACCTCCAGAGCTCCATAGCTCCATACTTCCAGAGCTCCATAGCTCCATAGCTCCATACTTCCATAGCTCCATAGCTCCATACTTCCATAGCACCTGAGCTCCATACCTCCAGAGCTCCATAGCTCCAGCCTGGGTGGCTGGTGGCTCCATAGCTCCATACTTCCATAGCTCTAAGTCAGAGAGTTGGCGAAAATTGCACTAAGTGCGAAAGCCCATTCATTTACAACGGCGTGTCCGCCAGGCGGCGACATTTCCCCGTTACCGGTGGCTGCGCGGCGGGTGAGTGACAGAGCTTATCCGAGCGGCTGGAACTCTGCGCCGGCGTGGTCGAGCATGAGGCCTCGGCCCTTTGGCTGCCTGGTACCTAAAACACTTCCATTGATCCAGCCACGGAGGGTGCTGGCTGGTGGCTCCATACCTCCATAGCTCCATAGCACCAGAGCTCCATAGCTCCATAGCACCAGAGCTCCATGGCTTCAGAGCTCCATAGCACCATAGCTCCATACCTCCAGAGCTCCAGGGCTCCAAAGCTCCATACCTCCAGAGCTCCATACCTCCAGAGCTCCATACCTCCAGAGCTCCATAGCTCCATAGCACCAGAGCTCCATAGCTCCATAGCACCAGAGCTCCATAGCACCATAGCTCCATAGCACCAGAGCTCCATAGCTCCATAGCACCAGAGCTCCATAGCTCCATAGCACCAGAGCTCCATAGCTCCATAGCACCAGAGCTCCATACTTCCAGAGCTCCATAGCTCCATAGCTCCATAGCACCAGAGCTCCATAGCTCCATAGCACCAGACCTCCATAGCTCCATAGCACCAGAGCTCCATACTTCCATAGCTCCATAGCTCCATACCTCCAGAGCTCCATAGCTCCATACCTCCAGAGCTCCATAGCTCCAGAGCTCCATAGCTCCATAGCACCAGAGCTCCATAGCTCCATAGCACCAGAGCTCCATACTTCCATAGCTCCAGGGCTCCATAGCTCCAGGGCTCCATAGCTCCATACCTCCAGAGCTCCATAGCTCCATACCTCCAGAGCTCCATAGCTCCATACTTCCAGAGCTCCATAGCTCCATAGCACCAGAGCTCCATAGCTCCATAGCACCAGAGCTCCATAGCTCCATAGCACCAGAGCTCCATAGCTCCATAGCACCAGAGCTCCATAGCTCCATAGCTCCAGGGCTCCATAGCTCCATAGCTCCAGGGCTCCATAGCTCCATAGCTCCAGGGCTCCATAGCTCCAGGGCTCCAGGGCTCCATAGCTCCATACCTCCAGAGCTCCATAGCTCCATACTTCCAGAGCTCCATAGCTCCATAGCTCCATACTTCCATAGCTCCATAGCTCCATACTTCCATAGCACCAGAGCTCCATACCTCCAGAGCTCCATAGCTCCAGCCTGGGTGGCTGGTGGCTCCATAGCTCCATACTTCCATAGCTCCAGTCAGAGAGTTGGCGAAAATTGCACTAAGTGCGAAAGCCCATTCATTTACAACGGCGTGTCCACAAGGCGGCGACATTTCCCCGTTACCGGTGGCTGCGCGGCGGGTGAGTGACAGAGCTTATCCGAGCGGCTGGAACTCTGCGCCGGCGTGGTCGAGCGTGAGGCCTCGGCCCTTTGGCTGCCTGGTACCTAAAACACTTCCATTGATCCAGCCACGGAGGGTGCTGGCTGGTGGCTCCATACCTCCATAGCTCCATAGCACCAGAGCTCCATAGCTCCATAGCACCAGAGCTCCATGGCTTCAGAGCTCCATAGCACCATAGCTCCATACCTCCAGAGCTCCAGGGCTCCATAGCTCCATACCTCCAGAGCTCCATACCTCCAGAGCTCCATACCTCCAGAGCTCCATAGCACCAGAGCTCCATGGCTTCAGAGCTCCATAGCACCATAGCTCCATACCTCCAGAGCTCCAGGGCTCCATAGCTCCATACCTCCAGAGCTCCATACCTCCAGAGCTCCATACCTCCAGAGCTCCATAGCACCAGAGCTCCATGGCTTCAGAGCTCCATAGCACCATAGCTCCATACCTCCAGAGCTCCAGGGCTCCATAGCTCCATACCTCCAGAGCTCCATACCTCCAGAGCTCCATACCTCCAGAGCTCCAGAGCTCCATAGCACCAGAGCTCCATGGCTTCAGAGCTCCATAGCACCATAGCTCCATACCTCCAGAGCTCCAGGGCTCCATAGCTCCATACCTCCAGAGCTCCATACCTCCAGAGCTCCAGAGCTCCATAGCACCAGAGCTCCATGGCTTCAGAGCTCCATAGCACCATAGCTCCATACCTCCAGAGCTCCAGGGCTCCATAGTTCCATACCTCCAGAGCTCCATACCTCCAGAGCTCCATACCTCCAGAGCTCCATAGCTCCATAGCACCAGAGCTCCATAGCTCCATAGCACCAGAGCTCCATAGCACCAGAGCTCCATAGCACCAGAGCTCCATAGCTCCATAGCACCAGAGCTCCATAGCTCCATAGCACCAGAGCTCCATAGCTCCATAGCACCAGAGCTCCATACTTCCAGAGCTCCATAGCTCCATAGCTCCATAGCACCAGAGCTCCATAGCTCCATAGCACCAGAGCTCCATGGCTTCAGAGCTCCATAGCACCATAGCTCCATACCTCCAGAGCTCCAGGGCTCCATAGCTCCATACCTCCAGAGCTCCATACCTCCAGAGCTCCATACCTCCAGAGCTCCATAGCACCAGAGCTCCATAGCTCCATAGCACCAGAGCTCCATAGCACCAGAGCTCCATAGCACCAGAGCTCCATAGCTCCATAGCACCAGAGCTCCATAGCTCCATAGCACCAGAGCTCCATACTTCCAGAGCTCCATAGCTCCATAGCACCAGAGCTCCATAGCTCCATAGCACCAGAGCTCCATAGCTCCATAGCACCAGAGCTCCATACTTCCATAGCTCCATAGCTCCATACCTCCAGAGCTCCATAGCTCCATAGCTCCATACCTCCAGAGCTCCATAGCTCCAGAGCTCCATAGCTCCATAGCTCCATAGCACCAGAGCTCCATAGCTCCATAGCACCAGAGCTCCATACTTCCATAGCTCCAGGGCTCCATAGCTCCAGGGCTCCATACCTCCAGAGCTCCATAGCTCCATACTTCCAGAGCTCCATAGCTCCATACTTCCATAGCTCCATACTTCCATACCTCCATAGCTCCATACTTCCATAGCACCAGAGCTCCATACTTCCATAGCACCAGAGCTCCATACCTCCAGAGCTCCAGAGCTCCAGCCTGGGTGGCTGGTGGCTCCATAGCTCCATACTTCCATAGCTCTAAGTCAGAGAGTTGGCGAAAATTGCACTAAGTGCGAAAGCCCATTCATTTACAACGGCGTGTCCACAAGGCGGCGACATTTCCCCGTTACCGGTGGCTGCGCGGCGGGTGAGTGACAGAGCTTATCCGAGCGGCTGGAACTCTGCGCCGGCGTGGTCGAGCGTGAGGCCTCGGCCCTTTGGCTGCCTGGTACCTAAAACACTTCCATTGATCCAGCCACGGAGGGTGCTGGCTGGTGGCTCCATACCTCCATAGCTCCATAGCACCAGAGCTCCATAGCTCCATAGCACCAGAGCTCCATGGCTTCAGAGCTCCATAGCACCATAGCTCCATACCTCCAGAGCTCCAGGGCTCCATAGCTCCATACCTCCAGAGCTCCATACCTCCAGAGCTCCATACCTCCAGAGCTCCATAGCACCAGAGCTCCATGGCTTCAGAGCTCCATAGCACCATAGCTCCATACCTCCAGAGCTCCAGGGCTCCATAGCTCCATACCTCCAGAGCTCCATACCTCCAGAGCTCCATACCTCCAGAGCTCCATAGCACCAGAGCTCCATGGCTTCAGAGCTCCATAGCACCATAGCTCCATACCTCCAGAGCTCCAGGGCTCCATAGCTCCATACCTCCAGAGCTCCATACCTCCAGAGCTCCATACCTCCAGAGCTCCATAGCACCAGAGCTCCATGGCTTCAGAGCTCCATAGCACCATAGCTCCATACCTCCAGAGCTCCAGGGCTCCATAGCTCCATACCTCCAGAGCTCCATACCTCCAGAGCTCCATACCTCCAGAGCTCCAGAGCTCCATAGCACCAGAGCTCCATGGCTTCAGAGCTCCATAGCACCATAGCTCCATACCTCCAGAGCTCCAGGGCTCCATAGCTCCATACCTCCAGAGCTCCATACCTCCAGAGCTCCAGAGCTCCATAGCACCAGAGCTCCATGGCTTCAGAGCTCCATAGCACCATAGCTCCATACCTCC
The DNA here is from genome assembly GCF_054491065.1 of Syngnathus leptorhynchus. Taxonomy (NCBI): domain Eukaryota; kingdom Metazoa; phylum Chordata; class Actinopteri; order Syngnathiformes; family Syngnathidae; genus Syngnathus; species Syngnathus leptorhynchus. The sequence goes on from NW_028232030.1 coordinate 430,910, forward strand.
AGAGCTCCAGGGCTCCATAGCTCCATACCTCCAGAGCTCCATACCTCCAGAGCTCCAGAGCTCCATAGCACCAGAGCTCCATGGCTTCAGAGCTCCATAGCACCATAGCTCCATACCTCCAGAGCTCCAGGGCTCCAAAGCTCCATACCTCCAGAGCTCCATACCTCCAGAGCTCCATACCTCCAGAGCTCCATAGCTCCATAGCACCAGAGCTCCATAGCTCCATAGCACCAGAGCTCCATAGCACCAGAGCTCCATAGCACCAGAGCTCCATAGCTCCATAGCACCAGAGCTCCATAGCTCCATAGCACCAGAGCTCCATAGCACCAGAGCTCCATACTTCCAGAGCTCCATAGCTCCATAGCTCCATAACACCAGAGCTCCATAGCTCCATAGCACCAGAGCTCCATAGCTCCATAGCACCAGAGCTCCATACTTCCATAGCTCCATAGCTCCATACCTCCAGAGCTCCATAGCTCCATAGCTCCATACCTCCAGAGCTCCATAGCTCCAGAGCTCCATAGCTCCATAGCACCAGAGCTCCATAGCTCCATAGCACCAGAGCTCCATACTTCCATAGCTCCAGGGCTCCATAGCTCCAGGGCTCCATAGCTCCATACCTCCAGAGCTCCATAGCTCCATACTTCCAGAGCTCCATAGCTCCATAGCACCAGAGCTCCATAGCTCCATAGCACCAGAGCTCCATAGCTCCATAACACCAGAGCTCCATAGCTCCATAGCACCAGAGCTCCATAGCTCCATAGCTCCAGGGCTCCATAGCTCCATAGCTCCAGGGCTCCATAGCTCCATAGCTCCAGGGCTCCATAGCTCCATAGCTCCATACCTCCAGAGCTCCATACCTCCAGAGCTCCATACCTCCATAGCACCAGAGCTCCATAGCTCCAGGGCTCCAGGGCTCCATAGCTCCATACCTCCAGAGCTCCATAGCTCCATACTTCCAGAGCTCCATAGCTCCATAGCTCCATACTTCCATAGCTCCATAGCTCCATACTTCCATAGCACCTGAGCTCCATACCTCCAGAGCTCCATAGCTCCAGCCTGGGTGGCTGGTGGCTCCATAGCTCCATACTTCCATAGCTCTAAGTCAGAGAGTTGGCGAAAATTGCACTAAGTGCGAAAGCCCATTCATTTACAACGGCGTGTCCGCCAGGCGGCGACATTATCCCATTACCGGTGGCTGCGCGGCGGGTGAGTGACAGAGCTTATCCGAGCGGCTGGAACTCTGCGCCGGCGTGGTCGAGCGTGAGGCCTCGGCCCTTTGGCTGCCTGGTACCTAAAACACTTCCATTGATCCAGCCACGGAGGGTGCTGGCTGGTGGCTCCATACCTCCATAGCTCCATAGCACCAGAGCTCCATAGCTCCATAGCACCAGAGCTCCATGGCTTCAGAGCTCAATAGCACCATAGCTCCATACCTCCAGAGCTCCAGGGCTCCATAGCTCCATACCTCCAGAGCTCCATACCTCCAGAGCTCCATACCTCCAGAGCTCCATAGCACCAGAGCTCCATGGCTTCAGAGCTCCATAGCACCATAGCTCCATACCTCCAGAGCTCCAGGGCTCCATAGCTCCATACCTCCAGAGCTCCATACCTCCAGAGCTCCATACCTCCAGAGCTCCATAGCACCAGAGCTCCATGGCTTCAGAGCTCCATAGCACCATAGCTCCATACCTCCAGAGCTCCAGGGCTCCATAGCTCCATACCTCCAGAGCTCCATACCTCAAGAGCTCCATACCTCCAGAGCTCCAGAGCTCCATAGCACCAGAGCTCCATGGCTTCAGAGCTCCATAGCACCATAGCTCCATACCTCCAGAGCTCCAGGGCTCCATACCTCCAGAGCTCCATACCTCCAGAGCTCCAGAGCTCCATAGCACCAGAGCTCCATGGCTTCAGAGCTCCATAGCACCATAGCTCCATACCTCCAGAGCTCCAGGGCTCCATAGCTCCATACCTCCAGAGCTCCATACCTCCAGAGCTCCATACCTCCAGAGCTCCATAGCTCCATAGCACCAGAGCTCCATAGCTCCATAGCACCAGAGCTCCATAGCACCAGAGCTCCATAGCACCAGAGCTCCATAGCTCCATAGCACCAGAGCTCCATAGCTCCATAGCACCAGAGCTCCATAGCTCCATAGCACCAGAGCTCCATACTTCCAGAGCTCCATAGCTCCATAGCTCCATAGCACCAGAGCTCCATAGCTCCATAGCACCAGAGCTCCATGGCTTCAGAGCTCCATAGCACCATAGCTCCATACCTCCAGAGCTCCAGGGCTCCATAGCTCCATACCTCCAGAGCTCCATACCTCCAGAGCTCCATACCTCCAGAGCTCCATAGCACCAGAGCTCCATAGCTCCATAGCACCAGAGCTCCATAGCACCAGAGCTCCATAGCACCAGAGCTCCATAGCTCCATAGCACCAGAGCTCCATAGCTCCATAGCACCAGAGCTCCATACTTCCAGAGCTCCATAGCTCCATAGCTCCATAGCACCAGAGCTCCATAGCTCCATAGCACCAGAGCTCCATAGCTCCATAGCACCAGAGCTCCATACTTCCATAGCTCCATAGCTCCATACCTCCAGAGCTCCATAACTCCATAGCTCCATACCTCCAGAGCTCCATAGCTCCAGAGCTCCATAGCTCCATAGCTCCATAGCACCAGAGCTCCATAGCTCCATAGCACCAGAGCTCCATACTTCCATAGCTCCAGGGCTCCATAGCTCCAGGGCTCCATACCTCCAGAGCTCCATAGCTCCATACTTCCAGAGCTCCATAGCTCCATACTTCCATAGCTCCATACTTCCATACCTCCATAGCTCCATACTTCCATAGCACCAGAGCTCCATACTTCCATAGCACCAGAGCTCCATACCTCCAGAGCTCCAGAGCTCCAGCCTGGGTGGCTGGTGGCTCCATAGCTCCATACTTCCATAGCTCTAAGTCAGAGAGTTGGCGAAAATTGCACTAAGTGCGAAAGCCCATTCATTTACAACGGCGTGTCCGCCAGGCGGCGACATTTCCCCGTTACCGGTGGCTGCGCGGCGGGTGAGTGACAGAGCTTATCCGAGCGGCTGGAACTCTGCGCCGGCGTGGTCGAGCGTGAGGCCTCGGCCCTTTGGCTGCCTGGTACCTAAAACACTTCCATTGATCCAGCCACGGAGGGTGCTGGCTGGTGGCTCCATACCTCCATAGCTCCATAGCACCAGAGCTCCATAGCTCCATAGCACCAGAGCTCCATGGCTTCAGAGCTCCATAGCACCATAGCTCCATACCTCCAGAGCTCCAGGGCTCCATAGCTCCATACCTCCAGAGCTCCATACCTCCAGAGCTCCATACCTCCAGAGCTCCATAGCACCAGAGCTCCATGGCTTCAGAGCTCCATAGCACCATAGCTCCATACCTCCAGAGCTCCAGGGCTCCATAGCTCCATACCTCCAGAGCTCCATACCTCCAGAGCTCCATACCTCCAGAGCTCCATAGCACCAGAGCTCCATGGCTTCAGAGCTCCATAGCACCATAGCTCCATACCTCCAGAGCTCCAGGGCTCCATAGCTCCATACCTCCAGAGCTCCATACCTCCAGAGCTCCATACCTCCAGAGCTCCAGAGCTCCATAGCACCAGAGCTCCATGGCTTCAGAGCTCCATAGCTCCATACCTCCAGAGCTCCAGGGCTCCATAGCTCCATACCTCCAGAGCTCCATACCTCCAGAGCTCCAGAGCTCCATAGCACCAGAGCTCCATGGCTTCAGAGCTCCATAGCACCTTAGCTCCATACCTCCAGAGCTCCAGGGCTCCATAGCTCCATACCTCCAGAGCTCCATACCTCCAGAGCTCCATACCTCCAGAGCTCCATAGCTCCATAGCACCAGAGCTCCATAGCTCCATAGCACCAGAGCTCCATAGCACCAGAGCTCCATAGCACCAGAGCTCCATAGCTCCATAGCACCAGAGCTCCATAGCTCCATAGCACCAGAGCTCCATACTTCCAGAGCTCCATAGCTCCATAGCTCCATAGCACCAGAGCTCCATAGCTCCATAGCACCAGAGCTCCATAGCTCCATAGCACCAGAGCTCCATACTTCCATAGCTCCATAGCTCCATACCTCCAGAGCTCCATAGCTCCATAGCTCCATACCTCCAGAGCTCCATAGCTCCAGAGCTCCATAGCTCCATAGCTCCATAGCACCAGAGCTCCATAGCTCCATAGCACCAGAGCTCCATACTTCCATAGCTCCAGGGCTCCATAGCTCCAGGGCTCCATACCTCCAGAGCTCCATAGCTCCATACTTCCAGAGCTCCATAGCTCCATACTTCCATAGCTCCATACTTCCATACCTCCATAGCTCCATACTTCCATAGCACCAGAGCTCCATACTTCCATAGCACCAGAGCTCCATACCTCCAGAGCTCCAGAGCTCCAGCCTGGGTGGCTGGTGGCTCCATAGCTCCATACTTCCATAGCTCTAAGTCAGAGAGTTGGCGAAAATTGCACTAAGTGCGAAAGCCCATTCATTTACAACGGCGTGTCCACAAGGCGGCGACATTTCCCCGTTACCGGTGGCTGCGCGGCGGGTGAGTGACAGAGCTTATCCGAGCGGCTGGAACTCTGCGCCGGCGTGGTCGAGCGTGAGGCCTCGGCCCTTTGGCTGCCTGGTACCTAAAACACTTCCATTGATCCAGCCACGGAGGGTGCTGGCTGGTGGCTCCATACCTCCATAGCTCCATAGCACCAGAGCTCCATAGCTCCATAGCACCAGAGCTCCATGGCTTCAGAGCTCCATAGCACCATAGCTCCATACCTCCAGAGCTCCAGGGCTCCATAGCTCCATACCTCCAGAGCTCCATACCTCCAGAGCTCCATACCTCCAGAGCTCCATAGCACCAGAGCTCCATGGCTTCAGAGCTCCATAGCACCATAGCTCCATACCTCCAGAGCTCCAGGGCTCCATAGCTCCATACCTCCAGAGCTCCATACCTCCAGAGCTCCATACCTCCAGAGCTCCATAGCACCAGAGCTCCATGGCTTCAGAGCTCCATAGCACCATAGCTCCATACCTCCAGAGCTCCAGGGCTCCATAGCTCCATACCTCCAGAGCTCCATACCTCCAGAGCTCCATAGCTCCATACCTCCAGAGCTCCATAGCTCCATAGCTCCATACCTCCAGAGCTCCATAGCTCCAGAGCTCCATAGCTCCATAGCTCCATACCTCCAGAGCTCCAGGGCTCCATAGCTCCATACCTCCAGAGCTCCATACCTCCAGAGCTCCATACCTCCAGAGCTCCATACCTCCAGAGCTCCATAGCACCAGAGCTCCATGGCTTCAGAGCTCCATAGCACCATAGCTCCATACCTCCAGAGCTCCAGGGCTCCATAGCTCCATACCTCCAGAGCTCCATACCTCCAGAGCTCCATAGCTCCATAGCACCAGAGCTCCATAGCTCCATAGCACCAGAGCTCCATAGCACCAGAGCTCCATAGCACCAGAGCTCCATAGCTCCATAGCACCAGAGCTCCATAGCTCCATAGCACCAGAGCTCCATAGCTCCATAGCACCAGAGCTCCATACTTCCAGAGCTCCATAGCTCCATAGCTCCATAGCACCAGAGCTCCATAGCACCAGAGCTCCAGAGCTCCATAGCACCAGAGCTCCATGGCTTCAGAGCTCCATAGCACCATAGCTCCATACCTCCAGAGCTCCAGGGCTCCATAGCTCCATACCTCCAGAGCTCCATACCTCCAGAGCTCCATACCTCCAGAGCTCCATAGCACCAGAGCTCCATAGCTCCATAGCACCAGAGCTCCATAGCACCAGAGCTCCATAGCACCAGAGCTCCATAGCTCCATAGCACCAGAGCTCCATAGCTCCATAGCACCAGAGCTCCATACTTCCAGAGCTCCATAGCTCCATACTTCCAGAGCTCCATAGCTCCATACTTCCATAGCTCCATACTTCCATACCTCCATAGCTCCATACTTCCATAGCACCAGAGCTCCATACTTCCATAGCACCAGAGCTCCATACCTCCAGAGCTCCAGAGCTCCAGCCTGGGTGGCTGGTGGCTCCATAGCTCCATACTTCCATAGCTCTAAGTCAGAGAGTTGGCGAAAATTGCACTAAGTGCGAAAGCCCATTCATTTACAGGCAGCCAAAGGGCCGAGGCCTCTCCAGAGCTCCATAGCACCAGAGCTCCATGGCTTCAGAGCTCCATAGCACCATAGCTCCATACCTCCAGAGCTCCAGGGCTCCATAGCTCCATACCTCCAGAGCTCCATACCTCCAGAGCTCCAGAGCTCCATAGCACCAGAGCTCCATGGCTTCAGAGCTCCATAGCACCATAGCTCCATACCTCCAGAGCTCCAGGGCTCCATAGCTCTATACCTCCAGAGCTCCATACCTCCAGAGCTCCAGAGCTCCATAGCACCAGAGCTCCATGGCTTCAGAGCTCCATAGCACCATAGCTCCATACCTCCAGAGCTCCAGGGCTCCAAAGCTCCATACCTCCAGAGCTCCATACCTCCAGAGCTCCATACCTCCAGAGCTCCATAGCTCCATAGCACCAGAGCTCCATAGCTCCATAGCACCAGAGCTCCATAGCACCAGAGCTCCATAGCACCAGAGCTCCATAGCTCCATAGCACCAGAGCTCCATAGCTCCATAGCACCAGAGCTCCATAGCTCCATAGCACCAGAGCTCCATACTTCCAGAGCTCCATAGCTCCATAGCTCCATAGCACCAGAGCTCCATAGCTCCATAGCACCAGAGCTCCATAGCTCCATAGCACCAGAGCTCCATACTTCCATAGCTCCATAGCTCCATACCTCCAGAGCTCCATAGCTCCATAGCTCCATACCTCCAGAGCTCCATAGCTCCAGAGCTCCATAGCTCCATAGCACCAGAGCTCCATAGCTCCATAGCACCAGAGCTCCATACTTCCATAGCTCCAGGGCTCCATAGCTCCAGGGCTCCATAGCTCCATACCTCCAGAGCTCCATAGCTCCATACTTCCAGAGCTCCATAGCTCCATAGCACCAGAGCTCCATAGCTCCATAGCACCAGAGCTCCATAGCTCCATAGCACCAGAGCTCCATAGCTCCATAGCACCAGAGCTCCATAGCTCCATAGCTCCAGGGCTCCATACCTCCATACCTCCATAGCTCCAGGGCTCCATAGCTCCATAGCTCCAGGGCTCCATAGCTCCATAGCTCCATACCTCCAGAGCTCCATACCTCCAGAGCTCCATACCTCCATAGCACCAGAGCTCCATAGCTCCAGGGCTCCAGGGCTCCATAGCTCCATACCTCCAGAGCTCCATAGCTCCATACTTCCAGAGCTCCATAGCTCCATAGCTCCATACTTCCATAGCTCCATAGCTCCATACTTCCATAGCACCTGAGCTCCATACCTCCAGAGCTCCATAGCTCCAGCCTGGGTGGCTGGTGGCTCCATAGCTCCATACTTCCATAGCTCTAAGTCAGAGAGTTGGCGAAAATTGCACTAAGTGCGAAAGCCCATTCATTTACAACGGCGTGTCCGCCAGGCGGCGACATTTCCCCGTTACCGGTGGCTGCGCGGCGGGTGAGTGACAGAGCTTATCCGAGCGGCTGGAACTCTGCGCCGGCGTGGTCGAGCGTGAGGCCTCGGCCCTTTGGCTGCCTGGTACCTAAAACACTTCCATTGATCCAGCCACGGAGGGTGCTGGCTGGTGGCTCCATACCTCCATAGCTCCATAGCACCAGAGCTCCATAGCTCCATAGCACCAGAGCTCCATGGCTTCAGAGCTCCATAGCACCATAGCTCCATACCTCCAGAGCTCCAGGGCTCCATAGCTCCATACCTCCAGAGCTCCATACCTCCAGAGCTCCATACCTCCAGAGCTCCATAGCACCAGAGCTCCATGGCTTCAGAGCTCCATAGCACCATAGCTCCATACCTCCAGAGCTCCAGGGCTCCATAGCTCCATACCTCCAGAGCTCCATACCTCCAGAGCTCCATACCTCCAGAGCTCCATAGCACCAGAGCTCCATGGCTTCAGAGCTCCATAGCACCATAGCTCCATACCTCCAGAGCTCCAGGGCTCCATAGCTCCATACCTCCAGAGCTCCATACCTCCAGAGCTCCATACCTCCAGAGCTCCAGAGCTCCATAGCACCAGAGCTCCATGGCTTCAGAGCTCCATAGCACCATAGCTCCATACCTCCAGAGCTCCAGGGCTCCATAGCTCCATACCTCCAGAGCTCCATACCTCCAGAGCTCCAGAGCTCCATAGCACCAGAGCTCCATGGCTTCAGAGCTCCATAGCACCATAGCTCCATACCTCCAGAGCTCCAGGGCTCCATAGCTCCATACCTCCAGAGCTCCATACCTCCAGAGCTCCATACCTCCAGAGCTCCATAGCTCCATAGCACCAGAGCTCCATAGCTCCATAGCACCAGAGCTCCATAGCACCAGAGCTCCATAGCACCAGAGCTCCATAGCTCCATAGCACCAGAGCTCCATAGCTCCATAGCACCAGAGCTCCATAGCTCCATAGCACCAGAGCTCCATACTTCCAGAGCTCCATAGCTCCATAGCTCCATAGCACCAGAGCTCCATAGCTCCATAGCACCAGAGCTCCATGGCTTCAGAGCTCCATAGCACCATAGCTCCATACCTCCAGAGCTCCAGGGCTCCATAGCTCCATACCTCCAGAGCTCCATACCTCCAGAGCTCCATACCTCCAGAGCTCCATAGCACCAGAGCTCCATAGCTCCATAGCACCAGAGCTCCATAGCACCAGAGCTCCATAGCACCAGAGCTCCATAGCTCCATAGCACCAGAGCTCCATAGCTCCATAGCACCAGAGCTCCATACTTCCAGAGCTCCATAGCTCCATAGCTCCATAGCACCAGAGCTCCATAGCTCCATAGCACCAGAGCTCCATAGCTCCATAGCACCAGAGCTCCATACTTCCATAGCTCCATAGCTCCATACCTCCAGAGCTCCATAGCTCCATAGCTCCATACCTCCAGAGCTCCATAGCTCCAGAGCTCCATAGCTCCATAGCTCCATAGCACCAGAGCTCCATAGCTCCAGAGCTCCAGAGCTCCATAGCACCAGAGCTCCATGGCTTCAGAGCTCCATAGAACCATAGCTCCATACCTCCAGAGCTCCAGGGCTCCATAGCTCCATACCTCCAGAGCTCCATACCTCCAGAGCTCCAGAGCTCCATAGCACCAGAGCTCCATGGCTTCAGAGCTCCATAGCACCATAGCTCCATACCTCCAGAGCTCCAGGGCTCCAAAGCTCCATACCTCCAGAGCTCCATACCTCCAGAGCTCCATACCTCCAGAGCTCCATAGCTCCATAGCACCAGAGCTCCATAGCTCCATAGCACCAGAGCTCCATAGCACCAGAGCTCCATAGCACCAGAGCTCCATAGCTCCATAGCACCAGAGCTCCATAGCTCCATAGCACCAGAGCTCCATAGCTCCATAGCACCAGAGCTCCATACTTCCAGAGCTCCATAGCTCCATAGCTCCATAGCACCAGAGCTCCATAGCTCCATAGCACCAGAGCTCCATAGCTCCATAGCACCAGAGCTCCATACTTCCATAGCTCCATAGCTCCATACCTCCAGAGCTCCATAGCTCCATAGCTCCATACCTCCAGAGCTCCATAGCTCCAGAGCTCCATAGCTCCATAGCACCAGAGCTCCATAGCTCCATAGCACCAGAGCTCCATACTTCCATAGCTCCAGGGCTCCATAGCTCCAGGGCTCCATAGCTCCATACCTCCAGAGCTCCATAGCTCCATACTTCCAGAGCTCCATAGCTCCATAGCACCAGAGCTCCATAGCTCCATAGCACCAGAGCTCCATAGCTCCATAGCACCAGAGCTCCATAGCTCCATAGCACCAGAGCTCCATAGCTCCATAGCTCCAGGGCTCCATACCTCCATAGCTCCAGGGCTCCATAGCTCCATAGCTCCAGGGCTCCATAGCTCCATAGCTCCATACCTCCAGAGCTCCATACCTCCAGAGCTCCATACCTCCAGAGCTCCATAGCTCCAGAGCTCCATAGCTCCATAGCACCAGAGCTCCATAGCTCCATAGCACCAGAGCTCCATACTTCCATAGCTCCAGGGCTCCATAGCTCCAGGGCTCCATAGCTCCATACCTCCAGAGCTCCATAGCTCCATACCTCCAGAGCTCCATAGCTCCATACTTCCAGAGCTCCATAGCTCCATAGCACCAGAGCTCCATAGCTCCATAGCACCAGAGCTCCATAGCTCCATAGCACCAGAGCTCCATAGCTCCATAGCACCAGAGCTCCATAGCTCCATAGCTCCAGGGCTCCATAGCTCCATAGCTCCAGGGCTCCATAGCTCCATAGCTCCAGGGCTCCATAGATCCAGGGCTCCAGGGCTCCATAGCTCCATACCTCCAGAGCTCCATAGCTCCATACTTCCAGAGCTCCATAGCTCCATAGCTCCATACTTCCATAGCTCCATAGCTCCATACTTCCATAGCACCAGAGCTCCATACCTCCAGAGCTCCATAGCTCCAGCCTGGGTGGCTGGTGGCTCCATAGCTCCATACTTCCATAGCTCCAGTCAGAGAGTTGGCGAAAATTGCACTAAGTGCGAAAGCCCATTCATTTACAACGGCGTGTCCACAAGGCTCCATACCTCCAGAGCTCCAGGGCTCCATAGCTCCATACCTCCAGAGCTCCATACCTCCAGAGCTCCATACCTCCAGAGCTCCATAGCTCCATAGCACCAGAGCTCCATAGCTCCATAGCACCAGAGCTCCATAGCACCAGAGCTCCATAGCACCAGAGCTCCATAGCTCCATAGCACCAGAGCTCCATAGCTCCATAGCACCAGAGCTCCATAGCTCCATAGCACCAGAGCTCCATACTTCCAGAGCTCCATAGCTCCATAGCTCCATAGCACCAGAGCTCCATAGCTCCATAGCACCAGAGCTCCATGGCTTCAGAGCTCCATAGCACCATAGCTCCATACCTCCAGAGCTCCAGGGCTCCATAGCTCCATACCTCCAGAGCTCCATACCTCCAGAGCTCCATACCTCCAGAGCTCCATAGCACCAGAGCTCCATAGCTCCATAGCACCAGAGCTCCATAGCACCAGAGCTCCATAGCACCAGAGCTCCATAGCTCCATAGCACCAGAGCTCCATAGCTCCATAGCACCAGAGCTCCATACTTCCAGAGCTCCATAGCTCCATAGCTCCATAGCACCAGAGCTCCATAGCTCCATAGCACCAGAGCTCCATAGCTCCATAGCACCAGAGCTCCATACTTCCATAGCTCCATAGCTCCATACCTCCAGAGCTCCATAACTCCATAGCTCCATACCTCCAGAGCTCCATAGCTCCAGAGCTCCATAGCTCCATAGCTCCATAGCACCAGAGCTCCATAGCACCAGAGCTCCATACTTCCATAGCTCCAGGGCTCCATAGCTCCAGGGCTCCATACCTCCAGAGCTCCATAGCTCCATACTTCCAGAGCTCCATAGCTCCATACTTCCATAGCTCCATACTTCCATACCTCCATAGCTCCATACTTCCATAGCACCAGAGCTCCATACTTCCATAGCACCAGAGCTCCATACCTCCAGAGCTCCAGAGCTCCAGCCTGGGTGGCTGGTGGCTCCATAGCTCCATACTTCCATAGCTCTAAGTCAGAGAGTTGGCGAAAATTGCACTAAGTGCGAAAGCCCATTCATTTACAACGGCGTGTCCGCCAGGCGGCGACATTTCCCCGTTACCGGTGGCTGCGCGGCGGGTGAGTGACAGAGCTTATCCGAGCGGCTGGAACTCTGCGCCGGCGTGGTCGAGCGTGAGGCCTCGGCCCTTTGGCTGCCTGGTACCTAAAACACTTCCATTGATCCAGCCACGGAGGGTGCTGGCTGGTGGCTCCATACCTCCATAGCTCCATAGCACCAGAGCTCCATAGCTCCATAGCACCAGAGCTCCATGGCTTCAGAGCTCCATAGCACCATAGCTCCATACCTCCAGAGCTCCAGGGCTCCATAGCTCCATACCTCCAGAGCTCCATACCTCCAGAGCTCCATACCTCCAGAGCTCCATAGCACCAGAGCTCCATGGCTTCAGAGCTCCATAGCACCATAGCTCCATACCTCCAGAGCTCCAGGGCTCCATAGCTCCATACCTCCAGAGCTCCATACCTCCAGAGCTCCATACCTCCAGAGCTCCATAGCACCAGAGCTCCATGGCTTCAGAGCTCCATAGCACCATAGCTCCATACCTCCAGAGCTCCAGGGCTCCATAGCTCCATACCTCCAGAGCTCCATACCTCCAGAGCTCCATACCTCCAGAGCTCCAGAGCTCCATAGCACCAGAGCTCCATGGCTTCAGAGCTCCATAGCACCATAGCTCCATACCTCCAGAGCTCCAGGGCTCCATACCTCCAGAGCTCCATACCTCCAGAGCTCCAGAGCTCCATAGCACCAGAGCTCCATGGCTTCAGAGCTCCATAGCACCATAGCTCCATACCTCCAGAGCTCCAGGGCTCCATAGCTCCATACCTCCAGAGCTCCATACCTCCAGAGCTCCATACCTCCAGAGCTCCATAGCTCCATAGCACCAGAGCTCCATAGCTCCATAGCACCAGAGCTCCATAGCACCAGAGCTCCATAGCACCAGAGCTCCATAGCTCCATAGCACCAGAGCTCCATAGCTCCATAGCACCAGAGCTCCATAGCTCCATAGCACCAGAGCTCCATACTTCCAGAGCTCCATAGCTCCAGAGCTCCATAGCACCAGAGCTCCATAGCACCAGAGCTCCAGAGCTCCATAGCACCAGAGCTCCATGGCTTCAGAGCTCCATAGCACCATAGCTCCATACCTCCAGAGCTCCAGGGCTCCATAGCTCCATACCTCCAGAGCTCCATACCTCCAGAGCTCCATACCTCCAGAGCTCCATAGCACCAGAGCTCCATAGCTCCATAGCACCAGAGCTCCATAGCACCAGAGCTCCATAGCACCAGAGCTCCATAGCTCCATAGCACCAGAGCTCCATAGCTCCATAGCACCAGAGCTCCATACTTCCAGAGCTCCATAGCTCCATAGCTCCATAGCACCAGAGCTCCATAGCTCCATAGCACCAGAGCTCCATAGCTCCATAGCACCAGAGCTCCATACTTCCATAGCTCCATAGCTCCATACCTCCAGAGCTCCATAGCTCCATAGCTCCATACCTCCAGAGCTCCATAGCTCCAGAGCTCCATAGCTCCATAGCTCCATAGCACCAGAGCTCCATAGCTCCATAGCACCAGAGCTCCATACTTCCATAGCTCCAGGGCTCCATAGCTCCAGGGCTCCATACCTCCAGAGCTCCATAGCTCCATACTTCCAGAGCTCCATAGCTCCATACTTCCATAGCTCCATACTTCCATACCTCCATAGCTCCATACTTCCATAGCACCAGAGCTCCATACTTCCATAGCACCAGAGCTCCATACCTCCAGAGCTCCAGAGCTCCATAGCTCCATAGCACCAGAGCTCCATAGCTCCATAGCTCCAGGGCTCCATAGCTCCATAGCTCCAGGGCTCCATAGCTCCATAGCTCCAGGGCTCCATAGCTCCATAGCTCCATACCTCCAGAGCTCCATACCTCCAGAGCTCCATACCTCCATAGCACCAGAGCTCCATAGCTCCAGGGCTCCAGGGCTCCATAGCTCCATACCTCCAGAGCTCCATAGCTCCATACTTCCAGAGCTCCATAGCTCCATAGCTCCATACTTCCATAGCTCCATAGCTCCATACTTCCATAGCACCTGAGCTCCATACCTCCAGAGCTCCATAGCTCCAGCCTGGGTGGCTGGTGGCTCCATAGCTCCATACTTCCATAGCTCTAAGTCAGAGAGTTGGCGAAAATTGCACTAAGTGCGAAAGCCCATTCATTTACAACGGCGTGTCCGCCAGGCGGCGACATTTCCCCGTTACCGGTGGCTGCGCGGCGGGTGAGTGACAGAGCTTATCCGAGCGGCTGGAACTCTGCGCCGGCGTGGTCGAGCGTGAGGCCTCGGCCCTTTGGCTGCCTGGTACCTAAAACACTTCCATTGATCCAGCCACGGAGGGTGCTGGCTGGTGGCTCCATACCTCCATAGCTCCATAGCACCAGAGCTCCATAGCTCCATAGCACCAGAGCTCCATGGCTTCAGAGCTCCATAGCACCATAGCTCCATACCTCCAGAGCTCCAGGGCTCCATAGCTCCATACCTCCAGAGCTCCATACCTCCAGAGCTCCATACCTCCAGAGCTCCATAGCACCAGAGCTCCATGGCTTCAGAGCTCCATAGCACCATAGCTCCATACCTCCAGAGCTCCAGGGCTCCATAGCTCCATACCTCCAGAGCTCCATACCTCCAGAGCTCCATAGCACCAGAGCTCCATGGCTTCAGAGCTCCATAGCACCATAGCTCCATACCTCCAGAGCTCCAGGGCTCCATAGCTCCATACCTCCAGAGCTCCATACCTCCAGAGCTCCAGAGCTCCATAGCACCAGAGCTCCATGGCTTCAGAGCTCCATAGCTCCATACCTCCAGAGCTCCAGGGCTCCATAGCTCCATACCTCCAGAGCTCCATACCTCCAGAGCTCCAGAGCTCCATAGCACCAGAGCTCCATGGCTTCAGAGCTCCATAGCACCATAGCTCCATACCTCCAGAGCTCCAGGGCTCCATAGCTCCATACCTCCAGAGCTCCATACCTCCAGAGCTCCATACCTCCAGAGCTCCATAGCTCCATAGCACCAGAGCTCCATAGCTCCATAGCACCAGAGCTCCATAGCACCAGAGCTCCATAGCACCAGAGCTCCATAGCTCCATAGCACCAGAGCTCCATAGCTCCATAGCACCAGAGCTCCATACTTCCAGAGCTCCATAGCTCCATAGCTCCATAGCACCAGAGCTCCATAGCTCCATAGCACCAGAGCTCCATAGCTCCATAGCACCAGAGCTCCATACTTCCATAGCTCCATAGCTCCATACCTCCAGAGCTCCATAGCTCCATAGCTCCATACCTCCAGAGCTCCATAGCTCCAGAGCTCCATAGCTCCATAGCTCCATAGCACCAGAGCTCCATACTTCCATAGCTCCAGGGCTCCATAGCTCCAGGGCTCCATACCTCCAGAGCTCCATAGCTCCATACTTCCAGAGCTCCATAGCTCCATACTTCCATAGCTCCATACTTCCATACCTCCATAGCTCCATACTTCCATAGCACCAGAGCTCCATACTTCCATAGCACCAGAGCTCCATACCTCCAGAGCTCCAGAGCTCCAGCCTGGGTGGCTGGTGGCTCCATAGCTCCATACTTCCATAGCTCTAAGTCAGAGAGTTGGCGAAAATTGCACTAAGTGCGAAAGCCCATTCATTTACAACGGCGTGTCCACAAGGCGGCGACATTTCCCCGTTACCGGTGGCTGCGCGGCGGGTGAGTGACAGAGCTTATCCGAGCGGCTGGAACTCTGCGCCGGCGTGGTCGAGCGTGAGGCCTCGGCCCTTTGGCTGCCTGGTACCTAAAACACTTCCATTGATCCAGCCACGGAGGGTGCTGGCTGGTGGCTCCATACCTCCATAGCTCCATAGCACCAGAGCTCCATAGCTCCATAGCACCAGAGCTCCATGGCTTCAGAGCTCCATAGCACCATAGCTCCATACCTCCAGAGCTCCAGGGCTCCATAGCTCCATACCTCCAGAGCTCCATACCTCCAGAGCTCCATACCTCCAGAGCTCCATAGCACCAGAGCTCCATGGCTTCAGAGCTCCATAGCACCATAGCTCCATACCTCCAGAGCTCCAGGGCTCCATAGCTCCATACCTCCAGAGCTCCATACCTCCAGAGCTCCATACCTCCAGAGCTCCATAGCACCAGAGCTCCATGGCTTCAGAGCTCCATAGCACCATAGCTCCATACCTCCAGAGCTCCAGGGCTCCATAGCTCCATACCTCCAGAGCTCCATACCTCCAGAGCTCCAGAGCTCCATAGCACCAGAGCTCCATGGCTTCAGAGCTCCATAGCTCCATACCTCCAGAGCTCCAGGGCTCCATAGCTCCATACCTCCAGAGCTCCATACCTCCAGAGCTCCAGAGCTCCATAGCACCAGAGCTCCATGGCTTCAGAGCTCCATAGCACCATAGCTCCATACCTCCAGAGCTCCAGGGCTCCATAGCTCCATACCTCCAGAGCTCCATACCTCCAGAGCTCCAGAGCTCCATAGCACCAGAGCTCCATGGCTTCAGAGCTCCATAGCACCATAGCTCCATACCTCCAGAGCTCCAGGGCTCCATAGCTCCATACCTCCAGAGCTCCATAGCACCAGAGCTCCATGGCTTCAGAGCTCCATAGCACCATAGCTCCATACCTCCAGAGCTCCAGGGCTCCATAGCTCCATACCTCCAGAGCTCCATACCTCCAGAGCTCCATACCTCCAGAGCTCCAGAGCTCCATAGCACCAGAGCTCCATGGCTTCAGAGCTCCATAGCACCATAGCTCCATACCTCCAGAGCTCCAGGGCTCCATAGCTCCATACCTCCAGAGCTCCATACCTCCAGAGCTCCAGAGCTCCATAGCACCAGAGCTCCATGGCTTCAGAGCTCCATAGCACCATAGCTCCATACCTCCAGAGCTCCAGGGCTCCATAGCTCCATACCTCCAGAGCTCCATACCTCCAGAGCTCCATACCTCCAGAGCTCCATAGCTCCATAGCACCAGAGCTCCATAGCTCCATAGCACCAGAGCTCCATAGCACCAGAGCTCCATAGCACCAGAGCTCCATAGCTCCATAGCACCAGAGCTCCATAGCTCCATAGCACCAGAGCTCCATAGCTCCATAGCACCAGAGCTCCATACTTCCAGAGCTCCATAGCTCCATAGCTCCATAGCACCAGAGCTCCATAGCTCCATAGCACCAGAGCTCCATGGCTTCAGAGCTCCATAGCACCATAGCTCCATACCTCCAGAGCTCCAGGGCTCCATAGCTCCATACCTCCAGAGCTCCATACCTCCAGAGCTCCATACCTCCAGAGCTCCATAGCACCAGAGCTCCATAGCTCCATAGCACCAGAGCTCCATAGCACCAGAGCTCCATAGCACCAGAGCTCCATAGCTCCATAGCACCAGAGCTCCATAGCTCCATAGCACCAGAGCTCCATACTTCCAGAGCTCCATAGCTCCATAGCTCCATAGCACCAGAGCTCCATAGCTCCATAGCACCAGAGCTCCATAGCTCCATAGCACCAGAGCTCCATACTTCCATAGCTCCATAGCTCCATACCTCCAGAGCTCCATAGCTCCATAGCTCCATACCTCCAGAGCTCCATAGCTCCAGAGCTCCATAGCTCCATAGCTCCATAGCACCAGAGCTCCATAGCTCCATAGCACCAGAGCTCCATACTTCCATAGCTCCAGGGCTCCATAGCTCCAGGGCTCCATACCTCCAGAGCTCCATAGCTCCATACTTCCAGAGCTCCATAGCTCCATACTTCCATAGCTCCATACTTCCATACCTCCATAGCTCCATACTTCCATAGCACCAGAGCTCCATACTTCCATAGCACCAGAGCTCCATACCTCCAGAGCTCCAGAGCTCCAGCCTGGGTGGCTGGTGGCTCCATAGCTCCATACTTCCATAGCTCTAAGTCAGAGAGTTGGCGAAAATTGCACTAAGTGCGAAAGCCCATTCATTTACAACGGCGTGTCCACAAGGCGGCGACATTTCCCCGTTACCGGTGGCTGCGCGGCGGGTGAGTGACAGAGCTTATCCGAGCGGCTGGAACTCTGCGCCGGCGTGGTCGAGCGTGAGGCCTCGGCCCTTTGGCTGCCTGGTACCTAAAACACTTCCATTGATCCAGCCACGGAGGGTGCTGGCTGGTGGCTCCATACCTCCATAGCTCCATAGCACCAGAGCTCCATAGCTCCATAGCACCAGAGCTCCATGGCTTCAGAGCTCCATAGCACCATAGCTCCATACCTCCAGAGCTCCAGGGCTCCATAGCTCCATACCTCCAGAGCTCCATACCTCCAGAGCTCCATACCTCCAGAGCTCCATAGCACCAGAGCTCCATGGCTTCAGAGCTCCATAGCACCATAGCTCCATACCTCCAGAGCTCCAGGGCTCCATAGCTCCATACCTCCAGAGCTCCATACCTCCAGAGCTCCATACCTCCAGAGCTCCATAGCACCAGAGCTCCATGGCTTCAGAGCTCCATAGCACCATAGCTCCATACCTCCAGAGCTCCAGGGCTCCATAGCTCCATACCTCCAGAGCTCCATACCTCCAGAGCTCCATACCTCCAGAGCTCCATAGCACCAGAGCTCCATGGCTTCAGAGCTCCATAGCACCATAGCTCCATACCTCCAGAGCTCCAGGGCTCCATAGCTCCATACCTCCAGAGCTCCATACCTCCAGAGCTCCATACCTCCAGAGCTCCAGAGCTCCATAGCACCAGAGCTCCATGGCTTCAGAGCTCCATAGCACCATAGCTCCATACCTCCAGAGCTCCAGGGCTCCATAGCTCCATACCTCCAGAGCTCCAGAGCTCCATAGCACCAGAGCTCCATAGCACCAGAGCTCCATGGCTTCAGAGCTCCATAGCACCATAGCTCCATACCTCCAGAGCTCCAGGGCTCCATAGCTCCATACCTCCAGAGCTCCATACCTCCAGAGCTCCAGAGCTCCATAGCACCAGAGCTCCATGGCTTCAGAGCTCCATAGCACCATAGCTCCATACCTCCAGAGCTCCAGGGCTCCAAAGCTCCATACCTCCAGAGCTCCATACCTCCAGAGCTCCATACCTCCAGAGCTCCATAGCTCCATAGCACCAGAGCTCCATAGCTCCATAGCACCAGAGCTCCATAGCACCAGAGCTCCATAGCACCAGAGCTCCATAGCTCCATAGCACCAGAGCTCCATAGCTCCATAGCACCAGAGCTCCATAGCTCCATAGCACCAGAGCTCCATACTTCCAGAGCTCCATAGCTCCATAGCTCCATAGCACCAGAGCTCCATAGCTCCATAGCACCAGAGCTCCATAGCTCCATAGCACCAGAGCTCCATACTTCCATAGCTCCATAGCTCCATACCTCCAGAGCTCCATAGCTCCATAGCTCCATACCTCCAGAGCTCCATAGCTCCAGAGCTCCATAGCTCCATAGCACCAGAGCTCCATAGCTCCATAGCACCAGAGCTCCATACTTCCATAGCTCCAGGGCTCCATAGCTCCAGGGCTCCATAGCTCCATACCTCCAGAGCTCCATAGCTCCATACTTCCAGAGCTCCATAGCTCCATAGCACCAGAGCTCCATAGCTCCATAGCACCAGAGCTCCATAGCTCCATAGCACCAGAGCTCCATAGCTCCATAGCACCAGAGCTCCATAGCTCCATAGCTCCAGGGCTCCATAGCTCCATAGCTCCAGGGCTCCATAGCTCCATAGCTCCAGGGCTCCATAGCTCCATAGCTCCATACCTCCAGAGCTCCATACCTCCAGAGCTCCATACCTCCATAGCACCAGAGCTCCATAGCTCCAGGGCTCCAGGGCTCCATAGCTCCATACCTCCAGAGCTCCATAGCTCCATACTTCCAGAGCTCCATAGCTCCATAGCTCCATACTTCCATAGCTCCATAGCTCCATACTTCCATAGCACCTGAGCTCCATACCTCCAGAGCTCCATAGCTCCAGCCTGGGTGGCTGGTGGCTCCATAGCTCCATACTTCCATAGCTCTAAGTCAGAGAGTTGGCGAAAATTGCACTAAGTGCGAAAGCCCATTCATTTACAACGGCGTGTCCGCCAGGCGGCGACATTTCCCCGTTACCGGTGGCTGCGCGGCGGGTGAGTGACAGAGCTTATCCGAGCGGCTGGAACTCTGCGCCGGCGTGGTCGAGCGTGAGGCCTCGGCCCTTTGGCTGCCTGGTACCTAAAACACTTCCATTGATCCAGCCACGGAGGGTGCTGGCTGGTGGCTCCATACCTCCATAGCTCCATAGCACCAGAGCTCCATAGCTCCATAGCACCAGAGCTCCATGGCTTCAGAGCTCCATAGCACCATAGCTCCATACCTCCAGAGCTCCAGGGCTCCATAGCTCCATACCTCCAGAGCTCCATACCTCCAGAGCTCCATACCTCCAGAGCTCCATAGCACCATAGCTCCATGGCTTCAGAGCTCCATAGCACCATAGCTCCATACCTCCAGAGCTCCAGGGCTCCATAGCTCCATACCTCCAGAGCTCCATACCTCCAGAGCTCCATACCTCCAGAGCTCCATAGCACCAGAGCTCCATGGCTTCAGAGCTCCATAGCACCATAGCTCCATACCTCCAGAGCTCCAGGGCTCCATAGCTCCATACCTCCAGAGCTCCATACCGCCAGAGCTCCATACCTCCAGAGCTCCAGAGCTCCATAGCACCAGAGCTCCATGGCTTCAGAGCTCCATAGCACCATAGCTCCATACCTCCAGAGCTCCAGGGCTCCATAGCTCCATACCTCCAGAGCTCCATACCTCCAGAGCTCCAGAGCTCCATAGCACCAGAGCTCCATGGCTTCAGAGCTCCATAGCACCATAGCTCCATACCTCCAGAGCTCCAGGGCTCCATAGCTCCATACCTCCAGAGCTCCATACCTCCAGAGCTCCATACCTCCAGAGCTCCATAGCTCCATAGCACCAGAGCTCCATAGCTCCATAGCACCAGAGCTCCATAGCACCAGAGCTCCATAGCACCAGAGCTCCATAGCTCCATAGGACCAGAGCTCCATAGCTCCGTAGCACCAGAGCTCCATAGCTCCATAGCACCAGAGCTCCATACTTCCAGAGCTCCATAGCTCCATAGCTCCATAGCACCAGAGCTCCATAGCTCCATAGCACCAGAGCTCCATGGCTTCAGAGCTCCATAGCACCATAGCTCCATACCTCCAGAGCTCCAGGGCTCCATAGCTCCATACCTCCAGAGCTCCATACCTCCAGAGCTCCATACCTCCAGAGCTCCATAGCACCAGAGCTCCATAGCTCCATAGCACCAGAGCTCCATAGCACCAGAGCTCCATAGCACCAGAGCTCCATAGCTCCATAGCACCAGAGCTCCATAGCTCCATAGCACCAGAGCTCCATACTTCCAGAGCTCCATAGCTCCATAGCTCCATAGCACCAGAGCTCCATAGCTCCATAGCACCAGAGCTCCATAGCTCCATAGCACCAGAGCTCCATACTTCCATAGCTCCATAGCTCCATACCTCCAGAGCTCCATAGCTCCATAGCTCCATACCTCCAGAGCTCCATAGCTCCAGAGCTCCATAGCTCCATAGCTCCATAGCACCAGAGCTCCATAGCTCCATAGCACCAGAGCTCCATACTTCCATAGCTCCAGGGCTCCATAGCTCCAGGGCTCCATACCTCCAGAGCTCCATAGCTCCATACTTCCAGAGCTCCATAGCTCCATACTTCCATAGCTCCATACTTCCATACCTCCATAGCTCCATACTTCCATAGCACCAGAGCTCCATACTTCCATAGCACCAGAGCTCCATACCTCCAGAGCTCCAGAGCTCCAGCCTGGGTGGCTGGTGGCTCCATAGCTCCATACTTCCATAGCTCTAAGTCAGAGAGTTGGCGAAAATTGCACTAAGTGCGAAAGCCCATTCATTTACAACGGCGTGTCCACAAGGCGGCGACATTTCCCCGTTACCGGTGGCTGCGCGGCGGGTGAGTGACAGAGCTTATCCGAGCGGCTGGAACTCTGCGCCGGCGTGGTCGAGCGTGAGGCCTCGGCCCTTTGGCTGCCTGGTACCTAAAACACTTCCATTGATCCAGCCACGGAGGGTGCTGGCTGGTGGCTCCATACCTCCATAGCTCCATAGCACCAGAGCTCCATAGCTCCATAGCACCAGAGCTCCATGGCTTCAGAGCTCCATAGCACCATAGCTCCATACCTCCAGAGCTCCAGGGCTCCATAGCTCCATACCTCCAGAGCTCCATACCTCCAGAGCTCCATACCTCCAGAGCTCCATAGCACCATAGCTCCATGGCTTCAGAGCTCCATAGCACCATAGCTCCATACCTCCAGAGCTCCAGGGCTCCATAGCTCCATACCTCCAGAGCTCCATACCTCCAGAGCTCCATACCTCCAGAGCTCCATAGCACCAGAGCTCCATGGCTTCAGAGCTCCATAGCACCATAGCTCCATACCTCCAGAGCTCCAGGGCTCCATAGCTCCATACCTCCAGAGCTCCATACCGCCAGAGCTCCATACCTCCAGAGCTCCAGAGCTCCATAGCACCAGAGCTCCATGGCTTCAGAGCTCCATAGCACCATAGCTCCATACCTCCAGAGCTCCAGGGCTCCATAGCTCCATACCTCCAGAGCTCCATACCTCCAGAGCTCCAGAGCTCCATAGCACCAGAGCTCCATGGCTTCAGAGCTCCATAGCACCATAGCTCCATACCTCCAGAGCTCCAGGGCTCCATAGCTCCATACCTCCAGAGCTCCATACCTCCAGAGCTCCATACCTCCAGAGCTCCATAGCTCCATAGCACCAGAGCTCCATAGCTCCATAGCACCAGAGCTCCATAGCACCAGAGCTCCATAGCACCAGAGCTCCATAGCTCCATAGGACCAGAGCTCCATAGCTCCATAGCACCAGAGCTCCATAGCTCCATAGCACCAGAGCTCCATACTTCCAGAGCTCCATAGCTCCATAGCTCCATAGCACCAGAGCTCCATAGCTCCATAGCACCAGAGCTCCATGGCTTCAGAGCTCCATAGCACCATAGCTCCATACCTCCAGAGCTCCAGGGCTCCATAGCTCCATACCTCCAGAGCTCCATACCTCCAGAGCTCCATACCTCCAGAGCTCCATAGCACCAGAGCTCCATAGCTCCATAGCACCAGAGCTCCATAGCACCAGAGCTCCATAGCACCAGAGCTCCATAGCTCCATAGCACCAGAGCTCCATAGCTCCATAGCACCAGAGCTCCATACTTCCAGAGCTCCATAGCTCCATAGCTCCATAGCACCAGAGCTCCATAGCTCCATAGCACCAGAGCTCCATAGCTCCATAGCACCAGAGCTCCATACTTCCATAGCTCCATAGCTCCATACCTCCAGAGCTCCATAGCTCCATAGCTCCATACCTCCAGAGCTCCATAGCTCCAGAGCTCCATAGCTCCATAGCTCCATAGCACCAGAGCTCCATAGCTCCATAGCACCAGAGCTCCATACTTCCATAGCTCCAGGGCTCCATAGCTCCAGGGCTCCATACCTCCAGAGCTCCATAGCTCCATACTTCCAGAGCTCCATAGCTCCATACTTCCATAGCTCCATACTTCCATACCTCCATAGCTCCATACTTCCATAGCACCAGAGCTCCATACTTCCATAGCACCAGAGCTCCATACCTCCAGAGCTCCAGAGCTCCAGCCTGGGTGGCTGGTGGCTCCATAGCTCCATACTTCCATAGCTCTAAGTCAGAGAGTTGGCGAAAATTGCACTAAGTGCGAAAGCCCATTCATTTACAACGGCGTGTCCACAAGGCGGCGACATTTCCCCGTTACCGGTGGCTGCGCGGCGGGTGAGTGACAGAGCTTATCCGAGCGGCTGGAACTCTGCGCCGGCGTGGTCGAGCGTGAGGCCTCGGCCCTTTGGCTGCCTGGTACCTAAAACACTTCCATTGATCCAGCCACGGAGGGTGCTGGCTGGTGGCTCCATACCTCCATAGCTCCATAGCACCAGAGCTCCATAGCTCCATAGCACCAGAGCTCCATGGCTTCAGAGCTCCATAGCACCATAGCTCCATACCTCCAGAGCTCCAGGGCTCCATAGCTCCATACCTCCAGAGCTCCATACCTCCAGAGCTCCATACCTCCAGAGCTCCATAGCACCAGAGCTCCATGGCTTCAGAGCTCCATAGCACCATAGCTCCATACCTCAAGAGCTCCAGGGCTCCATAGCTCCATACCTCCAGAGCTCCATACCTCCAGAGCTCCATACCTCCAGAGCTCCAGAGCTCCATAGCACCAGAGCTCCATGGCTTCAGAGCTCCATAGCACCATAGCTCCATACCTCCAGAGCTCCAGGGCTCCATAGCTCCATACCTCCAGAGCTCCATACCTCCAGAGCTCCAGAGCTCCATAGCACCAGAGCTCCATGGCTTCAGAGCTCCATAGCACCATAGCTCCATACCTCCAGAGCTCCAGGGCTCCATAGCTCCATACCTCCAGAGCTCCATACCTCCAGAGCTCCAGAGCTCCATAGCACCAGAGCTCCATGGCTTCAGAGCTCCATAGCACCATAGCTCCATACCTCCAGAGCTCCAGGGCTCCAAAGCTCCATACCTCCAGAGCTCCATACCTCCAGAGCTCCATACCTCCAGAGCTCCATAGCTCCATAGCACCAGAGCTCCATAGCTCCATAGCACCAGAGCTCCATAGCACCAGAGCTCCATAGCACCAGAGCTCCATAGCTCCATAGCACCAGAGCTCCATAGCTCCATAGCACCAGAGCTCCATACTTCCAGAGCTCCATAGCTCCATAGCTCCATAGCACCAGAGCTCCATAGCTCCATAGCACCAGAGCTCCATAGCTCCATAGCACCAGAGCTCCATACTTCCATAGCTCCATAGCTCCATACCTCCAGAGCTCCATAGCTCCATAGCTCCATACCTCCAGAGCTCCATAGCTCCAGAGCTCCATAGCTCCATAGCTCCATAGCACCAGAGCTCCATAGCTCCATAGCACCAGAGCTCCATACTTCCATAGCTCCAGGGCTCCATAGCTCCAGGGCTCCATACCTCCAGAGCTCCATAGCTCCATACTTCCAGAGCTCCATAGCTCCATACTTCCATAGCTCCATACTTCCATACCTCCATAGCTCCATACTTCCATAGCACCAGAGCTCCATACTTCCATAGCACCAGAGCTCCATACCTCCAGAGCTCCAGAGCTCCAGCCTGGGTGGCTGGTGGCTCCATAGCTCCATACTTCCATAGCTCTAAGTCAGAGAGTTGGCGAAAATTGCACTAAGTGCGAAAGCCCATTCATTTACAACGGCGTGTCCGCCAGGCGGCGACATTTCCCCGTTACCGGTGGCTGCGCGGCGGGTGAGTGACAGAGCTTATCCGAGCGGCTGGAACTCTGCGCCGGCGTGGTCGAGCGTGAGGCCTCGGCCCTTTGGCTGCCTGGTACCTAAAACACTTCCATTGATCCAGCCACGGAGGGTGCTGGCTGGTGGCTCCATACCTCCATAGCTCCATAGCACCAGAGCTCCATAGCTCCATAGCACCAGAGCTCCATGGCTTCAGAGCTCCATAGCACCATAGCTCCATACCTCCAGAGCTCCAGGGCTCCATAGCTCCATACCTCCAGAGCTCCATACCTCCAGAGCTCCATACCTCCAGAGCTCCATAGCACCAGAGCTCCATGGCTTCAGAGCTCCATAGCACCATAGCTCCATACCTCCAGAGCTCCAGGGCTCCATAGCTCCATACCTCCAGAGCTCCATACCTCCAGAGCTCCATACCTCCAGAGCTCCAGAGCTCCATAGCACCAGAGCTCCATGGCTTCAGAGCTCCATAGCACGATAGCTCCATACCTCCAGAGCTCCAGGGCTCCATAGCTCCATACCTCCAGAGCTCCATACCTCCAGAGCTCCAGAGCTCCATAGCACCAGAGCTCCATGGCTTCAGAGCTCCATAGCACCATAGCTCCATACCTCCAGAGCTCCAGGGCTCCATAGCTCCATACCTCCAGAGCTCCATACCTCCAGAGCTCCAGAGCTCCATAGCACCAGAGCTCCATGGCTTCAGAGCTCCATAGCACCATAGCTCCATACCTCCAGAGCTCCAGGGCTCCAAAGCTCCATACCTCCAGAGCTCCATACCTCCAGAGCTCCATACCTCCAGAGCTCCATAGCTCCATAGCACCAGAGCTCCATAGCTCCATAGCACCAGAGCTCCATAGCACCAGAGCTCCATAGCACCAGAGCTCCATAGCTCCATAGCACCAGAGCTCCATAGCTCCATAGCACCAGAGCTCCATAGCTCCATAGCACCAGAGCTCCATACTTCCAGAGCTCCATAGCTCCATAGCTCCATAGCACCAGAGCTCCATAGCTCCATAGCACCAGAGCTCCATAGCTCCATAGCACCAGAGCTCCATAGCTCCATAGCTCCAGGGCTCCATAGCTCCATAGCTCCAGGGCTCCATAGCTCCATAGCTCCAGGGCTCCATAGCTCCATAGCTCCATACCTCCAGAGCTCCATACCTCCAGAGCTCCATACCTCCATAGCACCAGAGCTCCATAGCTCCAGGGCTCCAGGGCTCCATAGCTCCATACCTCCAGAGCTCCATAGCTCCATACTTCCAGAGCTCCATAGCTCCATAGCTCCATACTTCCATAGCTCCATAGCTCCATACTTCCATAGCACCTGAGCTCCATACCTCCAGAGCTCCATAGCTCCAGCCTGGGTGGCTGGTGGCTCCATAGCTCCATACTTCCATAGCTCTAAGTCAGAGAGTTGGCGAAAATTGCACTAAGTGCGAAAGCCCATTCATTTACAACGGCGTGTCCGCCAGGCGGCGACATTTCCCCGTTACCGGTGGCTGCGCGGCGGGTGAGTGACAGAGCTTATCCGAGCGGCTGGAACTCTGCGCCGGCGTGGTCGAGCGTGAGGCCTCGGCCCTTTGGCTGCCTGGTACCTAAAACACTTCCATTGATCCAGCCACGGAGGGTGCTGGCTGGTGGCTCCATACCTCCATAGCTCCATAGCACCAGAGCTCCATAGCTCCATAGCACCAGAGCTCCATGGCTTCAGAGCTCCATAGCACCATAGCTCCATACCTCCAGAGCTCCAGGGCTCCATAGCTCCATACCTCCAGAGCTCCATACCTCCAGAGCTCCATACCTCCAGAGCTCCATAGCACCATAGCTCCATGGCTTCAGAGCTCCATAGCACCATAGCTCCATACCTCCAGAGCTCCAGGGCTCCATAGCTCCATACCTCCAGAGCTCCATACCTCCAGAGCTCCATACCTCCAGAGCTCCATAGCACCAGAGCTCCATGGCTTCAGAGCTCCATAGCACCATAGCTCCATACCTCCAGAGCTCCAGGGCTCCATAGCTCCATACCTCCAGAGCTCCATACCGCCAGAGCTCCATACCTCCAGAGCTCCAGAGCTCCATAGCACCAGAGCTCCATGGCTTCAGAGCTCCATAGCACCATAGCTCCATACCTCCAGAGCTCCAGGGCTCCATAGCTCCATACCTCCAGAGCTCCATACCTCCAGAGCTCCAGAGCTCCATAGCACCAGAGCTCCATGGCTTCAGAGCTCCATAGCACCATAGCTCCATACCTCCAGAGCTCCAGGGCTCCATAGCTCCATACCTCCAGAGCTCCATACCTCCAGAGCTCCATACCTCCAGAGCTCCATAGCTCCATAGCACCAGAGCTCCATAGCTCCATAGCACCAGAGCTCCATAGCACCAGAGCTCCATAGCACCAGAGCTCCATAGCTCCATAGGACCAGAGCTCCATAGCTCCATAGCACCAGAGCTCCATAGCTCCATAGCACCAGAGCTCCATACTTCCAGAGCTCCATAGCTCCATAGCTCCATAGCACCAGAGCTCCATAGCTCCATAGCACCAGAGCTCCATGGCTTCAGAGCTCCATAGCACCATAGCTCCATACCTCCAGAGCTCCAGGGCTCCATAGCTCCATACCTCCAGAGCTCCATACCTCCAGAGCTCCATACCTCCAGAGCTCCATAGCACCAGAGCTCCATAGCTCCATAGCACCAGAGCTCCATAGCACCAGAGCTCCATAGCACCAGAGCTCCATAGCTCCATAGCACCAGAGCTCCATAGCTCCATAGCACCAGAGCTCCATACTTCCAGAGCTCCATAGCTCCATAGCTCCATAGCACCAGAGCTCCATAGCTCCATAGCACCAGAGCTCCATAGCTCCATAGCACCAGAGCTCCATACTTCCATAGCTCCATAGCTCCATACCTCCAGAGCTCCATAGCTCCATAGCTCCATACCTCCAGAGCTCCATAGCTCCAGAGCTCCATAGCTCCATAGCTCCATAGCACCAGAGCTCCATAGCTCCATAGCACCAGAGCTCCATACTTCCATAGCTCCAGGGCTCCATAGCTCCAGGGCTCCATACCTCCAGAGCTCCATAGCTCCATACTTCCAGAGCTCCATAGCTCCATACTTCCATAGCTCCATACTTCCATACCTCCATAGCTCCATACTTCCATAGCACCAGAGCTCCATACTTCCATAGCACCAGAGCTCCATACCTCCAGAGCTCCAGAGCTCCAGCCTGGGTGGCTGGTGGCTCCATAGCTTTATACTTCCATAGCTCTAAGTCAGAGAGTTGGCGAAAATTGCACTAAGTGCGAAAGCCCATTCATTTACAACGGCGTGTCCACAAGGCGGCGACATTTCCCCGTTACCGGTGGCTGCGCGGCGGGTGAGTGACAGAGCTTATCCGAGCGGCTGGAACTCTGCGCCGGCGTGGTCGAGCGTGAGGCCTCGGCCCTTTGGCTGCCTGGTACCTAAAACACTTCCATTGATCCAGCCACGGAGGGTGCTGGCTGGTGGCTCCATACCTCCATAGCTCCATAGCACCAGAGCTCCATAGCTCCATAGCACCAGAGCTCCATGGCTTCAGAGCTCCATAGCACCATAGCTCCATACCTCCAGAGCTCCAGGGCTCCATAGCTCCATACCTCCAGAGCTCCATACCTCCAGAGCTCCATACCTCCAGAGCTCCATAGCACCAGAGCTCCATGGCTTCAGAGCTCCATAGCACCATAGCTCCATACCTCAAGAGCTCCAGGGCTCCATAGCTCCATACCTCCAGAGCTCCATACCTCCAGAGCTCCATACCTCCAGAGCTCCAGAGCTCCATAGCACCAGAGCTCCATGGCTTCAGAGCTCCATAGCACCATAGCTCCATACCTCCAGAGCTCCAGGGCTCCATAGCTCCATACCTCCAGAGCTCCATACCTCCAGAGCTCCAGAGCTCCATAGCACCAGAGCTCCATGGCTTCAGAGCTCCATAGCACCATAGCTCCATACCTCCAGAGCTCCAGGGCTCCATAGCTCCATACCTCCAGAGCTCCATACCTCCAGAGCTCCAGAGCTCCATAGCACCAGAGCTCCATGGCTTCAGAGCTCCATAGCACCATAGCTCCATACCTCCAGAGCTCCAGGGCTCCAAAGCTCCATACCTCCAGAGCTCCATACCTCCAGAGCTCCATACCTCCAGAGCTCCATAGCTCCATAGCACCAGAGCTCCATAGCTCCATAGCACCAGAGCTCCATAGCACCAGAGCTCCATAGCACCAGAGCTCCATAGCTCCATAGCACCAGAGCTCCATAGCTCCATAGCACCAGAGCTCCATAGCTCCATAGCACCAGAGCTCCATACTTCCAGAGCTCCATAGCTCCATAGCTCCATAGCACCAGAGCTCCATAGCTCCATAGCACCAGAGCTCCATAGCTCCATAGCACCAGAGCTCCATACTTCCATAGCTCCATAGCTCCATACCTCCAGAGCTCCATAGCTCCATAGCTCCATACCTCCAGAGCTCCATAGCTCCAGAGCTCCATAGCTCCATAGCACCAGAGCTCCATAGCTCCATAGCACCAGAGCTCCATACTTCCATAGCTCCAGGGCTCCATAGCTCCAGGGCTCCATAGCTCCATACCTCCAGAGCTCCATAGCTCCATACTTCCAGAGCTCCATAGCTCCATAGCACCAGAGCTCCATAGCTCCATAGCACCAGAGCTCCATAGCTCCATAGCACCAGAGCTCCATAGCTCCATAGCACCAGAGCTCCATAGCTCCATAGCTCCAGGGCTCCATAGCTCCATAGCTCCAGGGCTCCATAGCTCCATAGCTCCAGGGCTCCATAGCTCCATAGCTCCATACCTCCAGAGCTCCATACCTCCAGAGCTCCATACCTCCATAGCACCAGAGCTCCATAGCTCCAGGGCTCCAGGGCTCCATAGCTCCATACCTCCAGAGCTCCATAGCTCCATACTTCCAGAGCTCCATAGCTCCATAGCTCCATACTTCCATAGCTCCATAGCTCCATACTTCCATAGCACCTGAGCTCCATACCTCCAGAGCTCCATAGCTCCAGCCTGGGTGGCTGGTGGCTCCATAGCTCCATACTTTCATAGCTCTAAGTCAGAGAGTTGGCGAAAATTGCACTAAGTGCGAAAGCCCATTCATTTACAACGGCGTGTCCGCCAGGCGGCGACATTTCCCCGTTACCGGTGGCTTCGCGGCGGGTGAGTGACAGAGCTTATCCGAGCGGCTGGAACTCTGCGCCGGCGTGGTCGAGCGTGAGGCCTCGGCCCTTTGGCTGCCTGGTACCTAAAACACTTCCATTGATCCAGCCACGGAGGGTGCTGGCTGGTGGCTCCATACCTCCATAGCTCCATAGCACCAGAGCTCCATAGCTCCATAGCACCAGAGCTCCATGGCTTCAGAGCTCCATAGCACCATAGCTCCATACCTCCAGAGCTCCAGGGCTCCATAGCTCCATACCTCCAGAGCTCCATACCTCCAGAGCTCCATACCTCCAGAGCTCCATAGCACCAGAGCTCCATGGCTTCAGAGCTCCATAGCACCATAGCTCCATACCTCCAGAGCTCCAGGGCTCCATAGCTCCATACCTCCAGAGCTCCATACCTCCAGAGCTCCATACCTCCAGAGCTCCATAGCACCAGAGCTCCATGGCTTCAGAGCTCCATAGCACCATAGCTCCATACCTCCAGAGCTCCAGGGCTCCATAGCTCCATACCTCCAGAGCTCCATACCTCCAGAGCTCCATACCTCCAGAGCTCCAGAGCTCCATAGCACCAGAGCTCCATGGCTTCAGAGCTCCATAGCACCATAGCTCCATACCTCCAGAGCTCCAGGGCTCCATAGCTCCATACCTCCAGAGCTCCATACCTCCAGAGCTCCAGAGCTCCATAGCACCAGAGCTCCATGGCTTCAGAGCTCCATAGCACCATAGCTCCATACCTCCAGAGCTCCAGGGCTCCATAGCTCCATACCTCCAGAGCTCCATACCTCCAGAGCTCCATACCTCCAGAGCTCCATAGCTCCATAGCACCAGAGCTCCATAGCTCCATAGCACCAGAGCTCCATAGCACCAGAGCTCCATAGCACCAGAGCTCCATAGCTCCATAGCACCAGAGCTCCATAGCTCCATAGCACCAGAGCTCCATAGCTCCATAGCACCAGAGCTCCATACTTCCAGAGCTCCATAGCTCCATAGCTCCATAGCACCAGAGCTCCATAGCTCCATAGCACCAGAGCTCCATGGCTTCAGAGCTCCATAGCACCATAGCTCCATACCTCCAGAGCTCCAGGGCTCCATAGCTCCATACCTCCAGAGCTCCATACCTCCAGAGCTCCATACCTCCAGAGCTCCATAGCACCATAGCTCCATAGCTCCATAGCACCAGAGCTCCATAGCACCAGAGCTCCATAGCACCAGAGCTCCATAGCTCCATAGCACCAGAGCTCCATAGCTCCATAGCACCAGAGCTCCATACTTCCAGAGCTCCATAGCTCCATAGCTCCATAGCACCAGAGCTCCATAGCTCCATAGCACCAGAGCTCCATAGCTCCATAGCACCAGAGCTCCATACTTCCATAGCTCCATAGCTCCATACCTCCAGAGCTCCATAGCTCCATAGCTCCATACCTCCAGAGCTCCATAGCTCCAGAGCTCCATAGCTCCATAGCTCCATAGCACCAGAGCTCCATAGCTCCATAGCACCAGAGCTCCATACTTCCATAGCTCCAGGGCTCCATAGCTCCAGGGCTCCATACCTCCAGAGCTCCATAGCTCCATACTTCCAGAGCTCCATAGCTCCATACTTCCATAGCTCCATACTTCCATACCTCCATAGCTCCATACTTCCATAGCACCAGAGCTCCATACTTCCATAGCACCAGAGCTCCATACCTCCAGAGCTCCAGAGCTCCAGCCTGGGTGGCTGGTGGCTTCATAGCTCCATACTTCCATAGCTCTAAGTCAGAGAGTTGGCGAAAATTGCACTAAGTGCGAAAGCCCATTCATTTACAACGGCGTGTCCACAAGGCGGCGACATTTCCCCGTTACCGGTGGCTGCGCGGCGGGTGAGTGACAGAGCTTATCCGAGCGGCTGGAACTCTGCGCCGGCGTGGTCGAGCGTGAGGCCTCGGCCCTTTGGCTGCCTGGTACCTAAAACACTTCCATTGATCCAGCCACGGAGGGTGCTGGCTGGTGGCTCCATACCTCCATAGCTCCATAGCACCAGAGCTCCATAGCTCCATAGCACCAGAGCTCCATGGCTTCAGAGCTCCATAGCACCATAGCTCCATACCTCCAGAGCTCCAGGGCTCCATAGCTCCATACCTCCAGAGCTCCATACCTCCAGAGCTCCATACCTCCAGAGCTCCATAGCACCAGAGCTCCATGGCTTCAGAGCTCCATAGCACCATAGCTCCATACCTCCAGAGCTCCAGGGCTCCATAGCTCCATACCTCCAGAGCTCCATACCTCCAGAGCTCCATACCTCCAGAGCTCCAGAGCTCCATAGCACCAGAGCTCCATGGCTTCAGAGCTCCATAGCACCATAGCTCCATACCTCCAGAGCTCCAGGGCTCCATAGCTCCATACCTCCAGAGCTCCATACCTCCAGAGCTCCAGAGCTCCATAGCACCAGAGCTCCATGGCTTCAGAGCTCCATAGCACCATAGCTCCATACCTCCAGAGCTCCAGGGCTCCATAGCTCCATACCTCCAGAGCTCCATAGCTCCATAGCACCAGAGCTCCATAGCTCCATAGCACCAGAGCTCCATACTTCCATAGCTCCATAGCTCCATACCTCCAGAGCTCCATAGCTCCATAGCTCCATACCTCCAGAGCTCCATAGCACCAGAGCTCCATAGCTCCATAGCACCAGAGCTCCATAGCTCCATAGCACCAGAGCTCCATACTTCCATAGCTCCAGGGCTCCATAGCTCCAGGGCTCCATAGCTCCATACCTCCAGAGCTCCATAGCTCCATACTTCCAGAGCTCCATAGCTCCATAGCACCAGAGCTCCATAGCTCCATAGCACCAGAGCTCCATAGCTCCATAGCACCAGAGCTCCATAGCTCCATAGCACCAGAGCTCCATAGCTCCATAGCTCCAGGGCTCCATAGCTCCATAGCTCCAGGGCTCCATAGCTCCATAGCTCCAGGGCTCCATAGCTCCATAGCTCCATACCTCCAGAGCTCCATACCTCCAGAGCTCCATACCTCCATAGCACCAGAGCTCCATAGCTCCAGGGCTCCAGGGCTCCATAGCTCCATACCTCCAGAGCTCCATAGCTCCATACTTCCAGAGCTCCATAGCTCCATAGCTCCATACTTCCATAGCTCCATAGCTCCATACTTCCATAGCACCTGAGCTCCATACCTCCAGAGCTCCAGAGCTCCAGCCTGGGTGGCTGGTGGCTCCATAGCTCCATACTTCCATAGCTCTAAGTCAGAGAGTTGGCGAAAATTGCACTAAGTGCGAAAGCCCATTCATTTACAACGGCGTGTCCGCCAGGCGGCGACATTTCCCCGTTACCGGTGGCTGCGCGGCGGGTGAGTGACAGAGCTTATCCGAGCGGCTGGAACTCTGCGCCGGCGTGGTCGAGCGTGAGGCCTCGGCCCTTTGGCTGCCTGGTACCTAAAACACTTCCATTGATCCAGCCACGGAGGGTGCTGGCTGGTGGCTCCATACCTCCATAGCTCCATAGCACCAGAGCTCCATAGCTCCATAGCACCAGAGCTCCATGGCTTCAGAGCTCCATAGCACCATAGCTCCATACCTCCAGAGCTCCAGGGCTCCATAGCTCCATACCTCCAGAGCTCCATACCTCCAGAGCTCCATACCTCCAGAGCTCCATAGCACCAGAGCTCCATGGCTTCAGAGCTCCATAGCACCATAGCTCCATACCTCCAGAGCTCCAGGGCTCCATAGCTCCATACCTCCAGAGCTCCATACCTCCAGAGCTCCATACCTCCAGAGCTCCATAGCACCAGAGCTCCATGGCTTCAGAGCTCCATAGCACCATAGCTCCATACCTCCAGAGCTCCAGGGCTCCATAGCTCCATACCTCCAGAGCTCCATACCTCCAGAGCTCCAGAGCTCCATAGCACCAGAGCTCCATGGCTTCAGAGCTCCATAGCTCCATACCTCCAGAGCTCCAGGGCTCCATAGCTCCATACCTCCAGAGCTCCATACCTCCAGAGCTCCATACTTCCATAGCTCCAGGGCTCCATAGCTCCAGGGCTCCATAGCTCCATACCTCCAGAGCTCCATAGCTCCATACTTCCAGAGCTCCATAGCTCCATAGCACCAGAGCTCCATAGCTCCATAGCACCAGAGCTCCATAGCTCCATAGCACCAGAGCTCCATAGCTCCATAGCACCAGAGCTCCATAGCTCCATAGCTCCAGGGCTCCATAGCTCCATAGCTCCAGGGCTCCATAGCTCCATAGCTCCAGGGCTCCATAGCTCCATAGCTCCATACCTCCAGAGCTCCATACCTCCAGAGCTCCATACCTCCATAGCACCAGAGCTCCATAGCTCCAGGGCTCCAGGGCTCCATAGCTCCATACCTCCAGAGCTCCATAGCTCCATACTTCCAGAGCTCCATAGCTCCATAGCTCCATACTTCCATAGCTCCATAGCTCCATACTTCCATAGCACCTGAGCTCCATACCTCCAGAGCTCCATAGCTCCAGCCTGGGTGGCTGGTGGCTCCATAGCTCCATACTTTCATAGCTCTAAGTCAGAGAGTTGGCGAAAATTGCACTAAGTGCGAAAGCCCATTCATTTACAACGGCGTGTCCGCCAGGCGGCGACATTTCCCCGTTACCGGTGGCTTCGCGGCGGGTGAGTGACAGAGCTTATCCGAGCGGCTGGAACTCTGCGCCGGCGTGGTCGAGCGTGAGGCCTCGGCCCTTTGGCTGCCTGGTACCTAAAACACTTCCATTGATCCAGCCACGGAGGGTGCTGGCTGGTGGCTCCATACCTCCATAGCTCCATAGCACCAGAGCTCCATAGCTCCATAGCACCAGAGCTCCATGGCTTCAGAGCTCCATAGCACCATAGCTCCATACCTCCAGAGCTCCAGGGCTCCATAGCTCCATACCTCCAGAGCTCCATACCTCCAGAGCTCCATACCTCCAGAGCTCCATAGCACCAGAGCTCCATGGCTTCAGAGCTCCATAGCACCATAGCTCCATACCTCCAGAGCTCCAGGGCTCCATAGCTCCATACCTCCAGAGCTCCATACCTCCAGAGCTCCATACCTCCAGAGCTCCATAGCACCAGAGCTCCATGGCTTCAGAGCTCCATAGCACCATAGCTCCATACCTCCAGAGCTCCAGGGCTCCATAGCTCCATACCTCCAGAGCTCCATACCTCCAGAGCTCCATACCTCCAGAGCTCCAGAGCTCCATAGCACCAGAGCTCCATGGCTTCAGAGCTCCATAGCACCATAGCTCCATACCTCCAGAGCTCCAGGGCTCCATAGCTCCATACCTCCAGAGCTCCATACCTCCAGAGCTCCAGAGCTCCATAGCACCAGAGCTCCATGGCTTCAGAGCTCCATAGCACCATAGCTCCATACCTCCAGAGCTCCAGGGCTCCATAGCTCCATACCTCCAGAGCTCCATACCTCCAGAGCTCCATACCTCCAGAGCTCCATAGCTCCATAGCACCAGAGCTCCATAGCTCCATAGCACCAGAGCTCCATAGCACCAGAGCTCCATAGCACCAGAGCTCCATAGCTCCATAGCACCAGAGCTCCATAGCTCCATAGCACCAGAGCTCCATAGCTCCATAGCACCAGAGCTCCATACTTCCAGAGCTCCATAGCTCCATAGCTCCATAGCACCAGAGCTCCATAGCTCCATAGCACCAGAGCTCCATGGCTTCAGAGCTCCATAGCACCATAGCTCCATACCTCCAGAGCTCCAGGGCTCCATAGCTCCATACCTCCAGAGCTCCATACCTCCAGAGCTCCATACCTCCAGAGCTCCATAGCACCAGAGCTCCATAGCTCCATAGCACCAGAGCTCCATAGCACCAGAGCTCCATAGCACCAGAGCTCCATAGCTCCATAGCACCAGAGCTCCATAGCTCCATAGCACCAGAGCTCCATACTTCCAGAGCTCCATAGCTCCATAGCTCCATAGCACCAGAGCTCCATAGCTCCATAGCACCAGAGCTCCATAGCTCCATAGCACCAGAGCTCCATACTTCCATAGCTCCATAGCTCCATACCTCCAGAGCTCCATAGCTCCATAGCTCCATACCTCCAGAGCTCCATAGCTCCAGAGCTCCATAGCTCCATAGCTCCATAGCACCAGAGCTCCATAGCTCCATAGCACCAGAGCTCCATACTTCCATAGCTCCAGGGCTCCATAGCTCCAGGGCTCCATACCTCCAGAGCTCCATAGCTCCATACTTCCAGAGCTCCATAGCTCCATACTTCCATAGCTCCATACTTCCATACCTCCATAGCTCCATACTTCCATAGCACCAGAGCTCCATACTTCCATAGCACCAGAGCTCCATACCTCCAGAGCTCCAGAGCTCCAGCCTGGGTGGCTGGTGGCTTCATAGCTCCATACTTCCATAGCTCTAAGTCAGAGAGTTGGCGAAAATTGCACTAAGTGCGAAAGCCCATTCATTTACAACGGCGTGTCCACAAGGCGGCGACATTTCCCCGTTACCGGTGGCTGCGCGGCGGGTGAGTGACAGAGCTTATCCGAGCGGCTGGAACTCTGCGCCGGCGTGGTCGAGCGTGAGGCCTCGGCCCTTTGGCTGCCTGGTACCTAAAACACTTCCATTGATCCAGCCACGGAGGGTGCTGGCTGGTGGCTCCATACCTCCATAGCTCCATAGCACCAGAGCTCCATAGCTCCATAGCACCAGAGCTCCATGGCTTCAGAGCTCCATAGCACCATAGCTCCATACCTCCAGAGCTCCAGGGCTCCATAGCTCCATACCTCCAGAGCTCCATACCTCCAGAGCTCCATACCTCCAGAGCTCCATAGCACCAGAGCTCCATGGCTTCAGAGTTCCATAGCACCATAGCTCCATACCTCCAGAGCTCCAGGGCTCCATAGCTCCATACCTCCAGAGCTCCATACCTCCAGAGCTCCATACCTCCAGAGCTCCAGAGCTCCATAGCACCAGAGCTCCATGGCTTCAGAGCTCCATAGCACCATAGCTCCATACCTCCAGAGCTCCAGGGCTCCATAGCTCCATACCTCCAGAGCTCCATACCTCCAGAGCTCCAGAGCTCCATAGCACCAGAGCTCCATGGCTTCAGAGCTCCATAGCACCATAGCTCCATACCTCCAGAGCTCCAGGGCTCCATAGCTCCATACCTCCAGAGCTCCATAGCTCCATAGCACCAGAGCTCCATAGCTCCATAGCACCAGAGCTCCATACTTCCATAGCTCCATAGCTCCATACCTCCAGAGCTCCATAGCTCCATAGCTCCATACCTCCAGAGCTCCATAGCACCAGAGCTCCATAGCTCCATAGCACCAGAGCTCCATAGCTCCATAGCACCAGAGCTCCATACTTCCATAGCTCCAGGGCTCCATAGCTCCAGGGCTCCATAGCTCCATACCTCCAGAGCTCCATAGCTCCATACTTCCAGAGCTCCATAGCTCCATAGCACCAGAGCTCCATAGCTCCATAGCACCAGAGCTCCATAGCTCCATAGCACCAGAGCTCCATAGCTCCATAGCACCAGAGCTCCATAGCGCCATAGCTCCAGGGCTCCATAGCTCCATAGCTCCAGGGCTCCATAGCTCCATAGCTCCAGGGCTCCATAGCTCCATAGCTCCATACCTCCAGAGCTCCATACCTCCAGAGCTCCATACCTCCATAGCACCAGAGCTCCATAGCTCCAGGGCTCCAGGGCTCCATAGCTCCATACCTCCAGAGCTCCATAGCTCCATACTTCCAGAGCTCCATAGCTCCATAGCTCCATACTTCCATAGCTCCATAGCTCCATACTTCCATAGCACCTGAGCTCCATACCTCCAGAGCTCCAGAGCTCCAGCCTGGGTGGCTGGTGGCTCCATAGCTCCATACTTCCATAGCTCTAAGTCAGAGAGTTGGCGAAAATTGCACTAAGTGCGAAAGCCCATTCATTTACAACGGCGTGTCCGCCAGGCGGCGACATTTCCCCGTTACCGGTGGCTGCGCGGCGGGTGAGTGACAGAGCTTATCCGAGCGGCTGGAACTCTGCGCCGGCGTGGTCGAGCGTGAGGCCTCGGCCCTTTGGCTGCCTGGTACCTAAAACACTTCCATTGATCCAGCCACGGAGGGTGCTGGCTGGTGGCTCCATACCTCCATAGCTCCATAGCACCAGAGCTCCATAGCTCCATAGCACCAGAGCTCCATGGCTTCAGAGCTCCATAGCACCATAGCTCCATACCTCCAGAGCTCCAGGGCTCCATAGCTCCATACCTCCAGAGCTCCATACCTCCAGAGCTCCATACCTCCAGAGCTCCATAGCACCAGAGCTCCATGGCTTCAGAGCTCCATAGCACCATAGCTCCATACCTCCAGAGCTCCAGGGCTCCATAGCTCCATACCTCCAGAGCTCCATACCTCCAGAGCTCCATACCTCCAGAGCTCCATAGCACCAGAGCTCCATGGCTTCAGAGCTCCATAGCACCATAGCTCCATACCTCCAGAGCTCCAGGGCTCCATAGCTCCATACCTCCAGAGCTCCATACCTCCAGAGCTCCAGAGCTCCATAGCACCAGAGCTCCATGGCTTCAGAGCTCCATAGCTCCATACCTCCAGAGCTCCAGGGCTCCATAGCTCCATACCTCCAGAGCTCCATACCTCCAGAGCTCCAGAGCTCCATAGCACCAGAGCTCCATGGCTTCAGAGCTCCATAGCACCATAGCTCCATACCTCCAGAGCTCCAGGGCTCCATAGCTCCATACCTCCAGAGCTCCATACCTCCAGAGCTCCATACCTCCAGAGCTCCATAGCTCCATAGCACCAGAGCTCCATAGCTCCATAGCACCAGAGCTCCATAGCACCAGAGCTCCATAGCACCAGAGCTCCATAGCTCCATAGCACCAGAGCTCCATAGCTCCATAGCACCAGAGCTCCATACTTCCAGAGCTCCATAGCTCCATAGCTCCATAGCACCAGAGCTCCATAGCTCCATAGCACCAGAGCTCCATAGCTCCATAGCACCAGAGCTCCATACTTCCATAGCTCCATAGCTCCATACCTCCAGAGCTCCATAGCTCCATAGCTCCATACCTCCAGAGCTCCATAGCTCCAGAGCTCCATAGCTCCATAGCTCCATAGCACCAGAGCTCCATAGCTCCATAGCACCAGAGCTCCATACTTCCATAGCTCCAGGGCTCCATAGCTCCAGGGCTCCATACCTCCAGAGCTCCATAGCTCCATACTTCCAGAGCTCCATAGCTCCATACTTCCATAGCTCCATACTTCCATACCTCCATAGCTCCATACTTCCATAGCACCAGAGCTCCATACTTCCATAGCACCAGAGCTCCATACCTCCAGAGCTCCAGAGCTCCAGCCTGGGTGGCTGGTGGCTCCATAGCTCCATACTTCCATAGCTCTAAGTCAGAGAGTTGGCGAAAATTGCACTAAGTGCGAAAGCCC
Organism: Syngnathus leptorhynchus; assembly: GCF_054491065.1. Classification (NCBI taxonomy): domain Eukaryota; kingdom Metazoa; phylum Chordata; class Actinopteri; order Syngnathiformes; family Syngnathidae; genus Syngnathus; species Syngnathus leptorhynchus. The sequence goes on from NW_028232030.1 coordinate 470,682, forward strand.
ATTCATTTACAACGGCGTGTCCACAAGGCGGCGACATTTCCCCGTTACCGGTGGCTGCGCGGCGGGTGAGTGACAGAGCTTATCCGAGCGGCTGGAACTCTGCGCCGGCGTGGTCGAGCGTGAGGCCTCGGCCCTTTGGCTGCCTGGTACCTAAAACACTTCCATTGATCCAGCCACGGAGGGTGCTGGCTGGTGGCTCCATACCTCCATAGCTCCATAGCACCAGAGCTCCATAGCTCCATAGCACCAGAGCTCCATGGCTTCAGAGCTCCATAGCACCATAGCTCCATACCTCCAGAGCTCCAGGGCTCCATAGCTCCATACCTCCAGAGCTCCATACCTCCAGAGCTCCATACCTCCAGAGCTCCATAGCACCAGAGCTCCATGGCTTCAGAGCTCCATAGCACCATAGCTCCATACCTCCAGAGCTCCAGGGCTCCATAGCTCCATACCTCCAGAGCTCCATACCTCCAGAGCTCCATACCTCCAGAGCTCAATAGCACCAGACCTCCATGGCTTCAGAGCTCCATAGCACCATAGCTCCATACCTCCAGAGCTCCAGGGCTCCATAGCTCCATACCTCCAGAGCTCCATACCTCCAGAGCTCCATACCTCCAGAGCTCCATAGCACCAGAGCTCCATGGCTTCAGAGCTCCATAGCACCATAGCTCCATACCTCCAGAGCTCCAGGGCTCCATAGCTCCATACCTCCAGAGCTCCATACCTCCAGAGCTCCATACCTCCAGAGCTCCAGAGCTCCATAGCACCAGAGCTCCATGGCTTCAGAGCTCCATAGCACCATAGCTCCATACCTCCAGAGCTCCAGGGCTCCATAGCTCCATACCTCCAGAGCTCCATACCTCCAGAGCTCCAGAGCTCCATAGCACCAGAGCTCCATGGCTTCAGAGCTCCATAGCACCATAGCTCCATACCTCCAGAGCTCCAGGGCTCCATAGCTCCATACCTCCAGAGCTCCATACCTCCAGAGCTCCAGAGCTCCATAGCACCAGAGCTCCATGGCTTCAGAGCTCCATAGCACCATAGCTCCATACCTCCAGAGCTCCAGGGCTCCAAAGCTCCATACCTCCAGAGCTCCATACCTCCAGAGCTCCATACCTCCAGAGCTCCATAGCTCCATAGCACCAGAGCTCCATAGCTCCATAGCACCAGAGCTCCATAGCACCAGAGCTCCATAGCACCAGAGCTCCATAGCTCCATAGCACCAGAGCTCCATAGCTCCATAGCACCAGAGCTCCATAGCTCCATAGCACCAGAGCTCCATACTTCCAGAGCTCCATAGCTCCATAGCTCCATAGCACCAGAGCTCCATAGCTCCATAGCACCAGAGCTCCATAGCTCCATAGCACCAGAGCTCCATACTTCCATAGCTCCATAGCTCCATACCTCCAGAGCTCCATAGCTCCATAGCTCCATAGCTCCATACCTCCAGAGCTCCATAGCTCCAGAGCTCCATAGCTCCATAGCACCAGAGCTCCATAGCTCCATAGCACCAGAGCTCCATACTTCCATAGCTCCAGGGCTCCATAGCTCCAGGGCTCCATAGCTCCATACCTCCAGAGCTCCATAGCTCCATACTTCCAGAGCTCCATAGCTCCATAGCACCAGAGCTCCATAGCTCCATAGCACCAGAGCTCCATAGCTCCATAGCACCAGAGCTCCATAGCTCCATAGCACCAGAGCTCCATAGCTCCATAGCTCCAGGGCTCCATAGCTCCATAGCTCCAGGGCTCCATAGCTCCATAGCTCCAGGGCTCCATAGCTCCATAGCTCCATACCTCCAGAGCTCCATACCTCCAGAGCTCCATACCTCCATAGCACCAGAGCTCCATAGCTCCAGGGCTCCAGGGCTCCATAGCTCCATACCTCCAGAGCTCCATAGCTCCATACTTCCAGAGCTCCATAGCTCCATAGCTCCATACTTCCATAGCTCCATAGCTCCATACTTCCATAGCACCTGAGCTCCATACCTCCAGAGCTCCATAGCTCCAGCCTGGGTGGCTGGTGGCTCCATAGCTCCATACTTCCATAACTCTAAGTCAGAGAGTTGGCGAAAATTGCACTAAGTGCGAAAGCCCATTCATTTACAACGGCGTGTCCGCCAGGCGGCGACATTTCCCCGTTACCGGTGGCTGCGCGGCGGGTGAGTGACAGAGCTTATCCGAGCGGCTGGAACTCTGCGCCGGCGTGGTCGAGCGTGAGGCCTCGGCCCTTTGGCTGCCTGGTACCTAAAACACTTCCATTGATCCAGCCACGGAGGGTGCTGGCTGGTGGCTCCATACCTCCATAGCTCCATAGCACCAGAGCTCCATAGCTCCATAGCACCAGAGCTCCATGGCTTCAGAGCTCCATAGCACCATAGCTCCATACCTCCAGAGCTCCAGGGCTCCATAGCTCCATACCTCCAGAGCTCCATACCTCCAGAGCTCCATACCTCCAGAGCTCCATAGCACCAGAGCTCCATGGCTTCAGAGCTCCATAGCACCATAGCTCCATACCTCCAGAGCTCCAGGGCTCCATAGCTCCATACCTCCAGAGCTCCATACCTCCAGAGCTCCATACCTCCAGAGCTCCAGAGCTCCATAGCACCAGAGCTCCATGGCTTCAGAGCTCCATAGCACCATAGCTCCATACCTCCAGAGCTCCAGGGCTCCATAGCTCCATACCTCCAGAGCTCCATACCTCCAGAGCTCCAGAGCTCCATAGCACCAGAGCTCCATGGCTTCAGAGCTCCATAGCACCATAGCTCCATACCTCCAGAGCTCCAGGGCTCCATAGCTCCATACCTCCAGAGCTCCATACCTCCAGAGCTCCATACCTCCAGAGCTCCATAGCTCCATAGCACCAGAGCTCCATAGCTCCATAGCACCAGAGCTCCATAGCACCAGAGCTCCATAGCACCAGAGCTCCATAGCTCCATAGCACCAGAGCTCCATAGCTCCATAGCACCAGAGCTCCATAGCTCCATAGCACCAGAGCTCCATACTTCCAGAGCTCCATAGCTCCATAGCTCCATAGCACCAGAGCTCCATAGCTCCATAGCACCAGAGCACCAGAGCTCCATAGCTCCATAGCACCAGAGCTCCATACTTCCATAGCTCCATAGCTCCATACCTCCAGAGCTCCATAGCTCCATAGCTCCATACCTCCAGAGCTCCATAGCTCCAGAGCTCCATAGCTCCATAGCTCCATAGCACCAGAGCTCCATAGCTCCATAGCACCAGAGCTCCATACTTCCATAGCTCCAGGGCTCCATAGCTCCAGGGCTCCATACCTCCAGAGCTCCATAGCTCCATACTTCCAGAGCTCCATAGCTCCATACTTCCATAGCTCCATACTTCCATACCTCCATAGCTCCATACTTCCATAGCACCAGAGCTCCATACTTCCATAGCACCAGAGCTCCATACCTCCAGAGCTCCAGAGCTCCAGCCTGGGTGGCTGGTGGCTCCATAGCTCCATACTTCCATAGCTCTAAGTCAGAGAGTTGGCGAAAATTGCACTAAGTGCGAAAGCCCATTCATTTACAACGGCGTGTCCACAAGGCGGCGACATTTCCCCGTTACCGGTGGCTGCGCGGCGGGTGAGTGACAGAGCTTATCCGAGCGGCTGGAACTCTGCGCCGGCGTGGTCGAGCGTGAGGCCTCGGCCCTTTGGCTGCCTGGTACCTAAAACACTTCCATTGATCCAGCCACGGAGGGTGCTGGCTGGTGGCTCCATACCTCCATAGCTCCATAGCACCAGAGCTCCATAGCTCCAAAGCACCAGAGCTCCATGGCTTCAGAGCTCCATAGCACCATAGCTCCATACCTCCAGAGCTCCAGGGCTCCATAGCTCCATACCTCCAGAGCTCCATACCTCCAGAGCTCCATACCTCCAGAGCTCCATAGCACCAGAGCTCCATGGCTTCAGAGCTCCATAGCACCATAGCTCCATACCTCCAGAGCTCCAGGGCTCCATAGCTCCATACCTCCAGAGCTCCATACCTCCAGAGCTCCATACCTCCAGAGCTCCATAGCACCAGAGCTCCATGGCTTCAGAGCTCCATAGCACCATAGCTCCATACCTCCAGAGCTCCAGGGCTCCATAGCTCCATACCTCCAGAGCTCCATACCTCCAGAGCTCCATACCTCCAGAGCTCCATAGCACCAGAGCTCCATGGCTTCAGAGCTCCATAGCACCATAGCTCCATACCTCCAGAGCTCCAGGGCTCCATAGCTCCATACCTCCAGAGCTCCATACCTCCAGAGCTCCATACCTCCAGAGCTCCAGAGCTCCATAGCACCAGAGCTCCATGGCTTCAGAGCTCCATAGCACCATAGCTCCATACCTCCAGAGCTCCAGGGCTCCATAGCTCCATACCTCCAGAGCTCCATACCTCCAGAGCTCCAGAGCTCCATAGCACCAGAGCTCCATGGCTTCAGAGCTCCATAGCACCATAGCTCCATACCTCCAGAGCTCCAGGGCTCCATAGCTCCATACCTCCAGAGCTCCATACCTCCAGAGCTCCAGAGCTCCATAGCACCAGAGCTCCATGGCTTCAGAGCTCCATAGCACCATAGCTCCATACCTCCAGAGCTCCAGGGCTCCAAAGCTCCATACCTCCAGAGCTCCATACCTCCAGAGCTCCATACCTCCAGAGCTCCATAGCTCCATAGCACCAGAGCTCCATAGCTCCATAGCACCAGAGCTCCATAGCACCAGAGCTCCATAGCACCAGAGCTCCATAGCTCCATAGCACCAGAGCTCCATAGCTCCATAGCACCAGAGCTCCATAGCTCCATAGCACCAGAGCTCCATACTTCCAGAGCTCCATAGCTCCATAGCTCCATAGCACCAGAGCTCCATAGCTCCATAGCACCAGAGCTCCATAGCTCCATAGCACCAAAGCTCCATACTTCCATAGCTCCATAGCTCCATACCTCCAGAGCTCCATAGCTCCATAGCTCCATACCTCCAGAGCTCCATAGCTCCAGAGCTCCATAGCTCCATAGCACCAGAGCTCCATACTTCCATAGCTCCAGGGCTCCATAGCTCCAGGGCTCCATACCTCCAGAGCTCCATAGCTCCATACTTCCAGAGCTCCATAGCTCCATACTTCCATAGCTCCATACTTCCATACCTCCATAGCTCCATACTTCCATAGCACCAGAGCTCCATACTTCCATTGCACCAGAGCTCCATACCTCCAGAGCTCCAGAGCTCCAGCCTGGGTGGCTGGTGGCTCCATAGCTCCATACTTCCATAGCTCTAAGTCAGAGAGTTGGCGAAAATTGCACTAAGTGCGAAAGCCCATTCATTTACAACGGCGTGTCCACAAGGCGGCGACATTTCCCCGTTACCGGTGGCTGCGCGGCGGGTGAGTGACAGAGCTTATCCGAGCGGCTGGAACTCTGCGCCGGCGTGGTCGAGCGTGAGGCCTCGGCCCTTTGGCTGCCTGGTACCTAAAACACTTCCATTGATCCAGCCACGGAGGGTGCTGGCTGGTGGCTCCATACCTCCATAGCTCCATAGCACCAGAGCTCCATAGCTCCATAGCACCAGAGCTCCATGGCTTCAGAGCTCCATAGCACCATAGCTCCATACCTCCAGAGCTCCAGGGCTCCATAGCTCCATACCTCCAGAGCTCCATACCTCCAGAGCTCCATACCTCCAGAGCTCCATAGCACCAGAGCTCCATGGCTTCAGAGCTCCATAGCACCATAGCTCCATACCTCCAGAGCTCCAGGGCTCCATAGCTCCATACCTCCAGAGCTCCATACCTCCAGAGCTCCATACCTCCAGAGCTCCATAGCACCAGAGCTCCATGGCTTCAGAGCTCCATAGCACCATAGCTCCATACCTCCAGAGCTCCAGGGCTCCATAGCTCCATACCTCCAGAGCTCCATACCTCCAGAGCTCCATACCTCCAGAGCTCCATAGCACCAGAGCTCCATGGCTTCAGAGCTCCATAGCACCATAGCTCCATACCTCCAGAGCTCCAGGGCTCCATAGCTCCATACCTCCAGAGCTCCATACCTCCAGAGCTCCATACCTCCAGAGCTCCAGAGCTCCATAGCACCAGAGCTCCATGGCTTCAGAGCTCCATAGCACCATAGCTCCATACCTCCAGAGCTCCAGGGCTCCATAGCTCCATACCTCCAGAGCTCCATACCTCCAGAGCTCCAGAGCTCCATAGCACCAGAGCTCCATGGCTTCAGAGCTCCATAGCACCATAGCTCCATACCTCCAGAGCTCCAGGGCTCCATAGCTCCATACCTCCAGAGCTCCATACCTCCAGAGCTCAAGAGCTCCATAGCACCAGAGCTCCATGGCTTCAGAGCTCCATAGCACCATAGCTCCATACCTCCAGAGCTCCAGGGCTCCAAAGCTCCATACCTCCAGAGCTCCATACCTCCAGAGCTCCATACCTCCAGAGCTCCATAGCTCCATAGCACCAGAGCTCCATAGCTCCATAGCACCAGAGCTCCATAGCACCAGAGCTCCATAGCACCAGAGCTCCATAGCTCCATAGCACCAGAGCTCCATAGCTCCATAGCACCAGAGCTCCATAGCTCCATAGCACCAGAGCTCCATACTTCCAGAGCTCCATAGCTCCATAGCACCAGAGCTCCATAGCTCCATAGCACCAGAGCTCCATAGCTCCATAGCACCAGAGCTCCATACTTCCATAGCTCCATAGCTCCATACCTCCAGAGCTCCATAGCTCCATAGCTCCATACCTCCAGAGCTCCATAGCTCCAGAGCTCCATAGCTCCATAGCACCAGAGCTCCATAGCTCCATAGCACCAGAGCTCCATACTTCCATAGCTCCAGGGCTCCATAGCTCCAGGGCTCCATAGCTCCATACCTCCAGAGCTCCATAGCTCCATACTTCCAGAGCTCCATAGCTCCATAGCACCAGAGCTCCATAGCTCCATAGCACCAGAGCTCCATAGCTCCATAGCACCAGAGCTCCATAGCTCCATAGCACTAGAGCTCCATAGCTCCATAGCTCCAGGGCTCCATAGCTCCATAGCTCCAGGGCTCCATAGCTCCATAGCTCCAGGGCTCCATAGCTCCATAGCTCCATACCTCCAGAGCTCCATACCTCCAGAGCTCCATACCTCCATAGCACCAGAGCTCCATAGCTCCAGGGCTCCAGGGCTCCATAGCTCCATACCTCCAGAGCTCCATAGCTCCATACTTCCAGAGCTCCATAGCTCCATAGCTCCATACTTCCATAGCTCCATAGCTCCATACTTCCATAGCACCTGAGCTCCATACCTCCAGAGCTCCATAGCTCCAGCCTGGGTGGCTGGTGGCTCCATAGCTCCATACTTCCATAGCTCTAAGTCAGAGAGTTGGCGAAAATTGCACTAAGTGCGAAAGCCCATTCATTTACAACGGCGTGTCCGCCAGGCGGCGACATTTCCCCGTTACCGGTGGCTGCGCGGCGGGTGAGTGACAGAGCTTATCCGAGCGGCTGGAACTCTGCGCCGGCGTGGTCGAGCGTGAGGCCTCGGCCCTTTGGCTGCCTGGTACCTAAAACACTTCCATTGATCCAGCCACGGAGGGTGCTGGCTGGTGGCTCCATACCTCCATAGCTCCATAGCACCAGAGCTCCATAGCTCCATAGCACCAGAGCTCCATGGCTTCAGAGCTCCATAGCACCATAGCTCCATACCTCCAGAGCTCCAGGGCTCCATAGCTCCATACCTCCAGAGCTCCATACCTCCAGAGCTCCATACCTCCAGAGCTCCATAGCACCAGAGCTCCATGGCTTCAGAGCTCCATAGCACCATAGCTCCATACCTCCAGAGCTCCAGGGCTCCATAGCTCCATACCTCCAGAGCTCCATACCTCCAGAGCTCCATACCTCCAGAGCTCCATAGCACCAGAGCTCCATGGCTTCAGAGCTCCATAGCACCATAGCTCCATACCTCCAGAGCTCCAGGGCTCCATAGCTCCATACCTCCAGAGCTCCATACCTCCAGAGCTCCATACCTCCAGAGCTCCAGAGCTCCATAGCACCAGAGCTCCATGGCTTCAGAGCTCCATAGCACCATAGCTCCATACCTCCAGAGCTCCAGGGCTCCATAGCTCCATACCTCCAGAGCTCCATACCTCCAGAGCTCCAGAGCTCCATAGCACCAGAGCTCCATGGCTTCAGAGCTCCATAGCACCATAGCTCCATACCTCCAGAGCTCCAGGGCTCCATAGCTCCATACCTCCAGAGCTCCATAGCTCCATAGCACCAGAGCTCCATAGCTCCATAGCACCAGAGCTCCATACTTCCATAGCTCCATAGCTCCATACCTCCAGAGCTCCATAGCTCCATAGCTCCATACCTCCAGAGCTCCATAGCACCAGAGCTCCATAGCTCCATAGCACCAGAGCTCCATAGCTCCATAGCACCAGAGCTCCATACTTCCATAGCTCCAGGGCTCCATAGCTCCAGGGCTCCATAGCTCCATACCTCCAGAGCTCCATAGCTCCATACTTCCAGAGCTCCATAGCTCCATAGCACCAGAGCTCCATAGCTCCATAGCACCAGAGCTCCATAGCTCCATAGCACCAGAGCTCCATAGCTCCATAGCACCAGAGCTCCATAGCTCCATAGCTCCAGGGCTCCATAGCTCCATAGCTCCAGGGCTCCATAGCTCCATAGCTCCAGGGCTCCATAGCTCCATAGCTCCATACCTCCAGAGCTCCATACCTCCAGAGCTCCATACCTCCATAGCACCAGAGCTCCATAGCTCCAGGGCTCCAGGGCTCCATAGCTCCATACCTCCAGAGCTCCATAGCTCCATACTTCCAGAGCTCCATAGCTCCATAGCTCCATACTTCCATAGCTCCATAGCTCCATACTTCCATAGCACCTGAGCTCCATACCTCCAGAGCTCCATAGCTCCAGCCTGGGTGGCTGGTGGCTCCATAGCTCCATACTTCCATAGCTCTAAGTCAGAGAGTTGGCGAAAATTGCACTAAGTGCGAAAGCCCATTCATTTACAACGGCGTGTCCGCCAGGCGGCGACATTTCCCCGTTACCGGTGGCTGCGCGGCGGGTGAGTGACAGAGCTTATCCGAGCGGCTGGAACTCTGCGCCGGCGTGGTCGAGCGTGAGGCCTCGGCCCTTTGGCTGCCTGGTACCTAAAACACTTCCATTGATCCAGCCACGGAGGGTGCTGGCTGGTGGCTCCATACCTCCATAGCTCCATAGCACCAGAGCTCCATAGCTCCATAGCACCAGAGCTCCATGGCTTCAGAGCTCCATAGCACCATAGCTCCATACCTCCAGAGCTCCAGGGCTCCATAGCTCCATACCTCCAGAGCTCCATACCTCCAGAGCTCCATACCTCCAGAGCTCCATAGCACCAGAGCTCCATGGCTTCAGAGCTCCATAGCACCATAGCTCCATACCTCCAGAGCTCCAGGGCTCTATAGCTCCATACCTCCAGAGCTCCATACCTCCAGAGCTCCATACCTCCAGAGCTCCATAGCACCAGAGCTCCATGGCTTCAGAGCTCCATAGCACCATAGCTCCATACCTCCAGAGCTCCAGGGCTCCATAGCTCCATACCTCCAGAGCTCCAGAGCTCCATAGCACCAGAGCTCCATGGCTTCAGAGCTCCATAGCTCCATACCTCCAGAGCTCCAGGGCTCCATAGCTCCATACCTCCAGAGCTCCATACCTCCAGAGCTCCAGAGCTCCATAGCACCAGAGCTCCATGGCTTCAGAGCTCCATAGCACCATAGCTCCATACCTCCAGAGCTCCAGGGCTCCATAGCTCCATACCTCCAGAGCTCCATACCTCCAGAGCTCCATACCTCCAGAGCTCCATAGCTCCATAGCACCAGAGCTCCATAGCTCCATAGCACCAGAGCTCCATAGCACCAGAGCTCCATAGCACCAGAGCTCCATAGCTCCATAGCACCAGAGCTCCATAGCTCCATAGCACCAGAGCTCCATACTTCCAGAGCTCCATAGCTCCATAGCTCCATAGCACCAGAGCTCCATAGCTCCATAGCACCAGAGCTCCATAGCTCCATAGCACCAGAGCTCCATACTTCCATAGCTCCATAGCTCCATACCTCCAGAGCTCCATAGCTCCATAGCTCCATACCTCCAGAGCTCCATAGCTCCAGAGCTCCATAGCTCCATAGCTCCATAGCACCAGAGCTCCATAGCTCCATAGCACCAGAGCTCCATACTTCCATAGCTCCAGGGCTCCATAGCTCCAGGGCTCCATACCTCCAGAGCTCCATAGCTCCATACTTCCAGAGCTCCATAGCTCCATACTTCCATAGCTCCATACTTCCATACCTCCATAGCTCCATACTTCCATAGCACCAGAGCTCCATACTTCCATAGCACCAGAGCTCCATACCTCCAGAGCTCCAGAGCTCCAGCCTGGGTGGCTGGTGGCTCCATAGCTCCATACTTCCATAGCTCTAAGTCAGAGAGTTGGCGAAAATTGCACTAAGTGCGAAAGCCCATTCATTTACAACGGCGTGTCCACAAGGCGGCGACATTTCCCCGTTACCGGTGGCTGCGCGGCGGGTGAGTGACAGAGCTTATCCGAGCGGCTGGAACTCTGCGCCGGCGTGGTCGAGCGTGAGGCCTCGGCCCTTTGGCTGCCTGGTACCTAAAACACTTCCATTGATCCAGCCACGGAGGGTGCTGGCTGGTGGCTCCATACCTCCATAGCTCCATAGCACCAGAGCTCCATAGCTCCATAGCACCAGAGCTCCATGGCTTCAGAGCTCCATAGCACCATAGCTCCATACCTCCAGAGCTCCAGGGCTCCATAGCTCCATACCTCCAGAGCTCCATACCTCCAGAGCTCCATAGCACCAGAGCTCCATGGCTTCAGAGCTCCATAGCACCATAGCTCCATACCTCCAGAGCTCCAGGGCTCCATAGCTCCATACCTCCAGAGCTCCATACCTCCAGAGCTCCATACCTCCAGAGCTCAATAGCACCAGACCTCCATGGCTTCAGAGCTCCATAGCACCATAGCTCCATACCTCCAGAGCTCCAGGGCTCCATAGCTCCATACCTCCAGAGCTCCATACCTCCAGAGCTCCATAGCACCAGAGCTCCATGGCTTCAGAGCTCCATAGCACCATAGCTCCATACCTCCAGAGCTCCAGGGCTCCATAGCTCCATACCTCCAGAGCTCCATACCTCCAGAGCTCCATACCTCCAGAGCTCCAGAGCTCCATAGCACCAGAGCTCCATGGCTTCAGAGCTCCATAGCACCATAGCTCCATACCTCCAGAGCTCCAGGGCTCCATAGCTCCATACCTCCAGAGCTCCATACCTCCAGAGCTCCAGAGCTCCATAGCACCAGAGCTCCATGGCTTCAGAGCTCCATAGTACCATAGCTCCATACCTCCAGAGCTCCAGGGCTCCATAGCTCCATACCTCCAGAGCTCCATACCTCCAGAGCTCCAGAGCTCCATAGCACCAGAGCTCCATGGCTTCAGAGCTCCATAGCACCATAGCTCCATACCTCCAGAGCTCCAGGGCTCCAAAGCTCCATACCTCCAGAGCTCCATACCTCCAGAGCTCCATACCTCCAGAGCTCCATAGCTCCATAGCACCAGAGCTCCATAGCTCCATAGCACCAGAGCTCCATAGCACCAGAGCTCCATAGCACCAGAGCTCCATAGCTCCATAGCACCAGAGCTCCATAGCTCCATAGCACCAGAGCTCCATAGCTCCATAGCACCAGAGCTCCATACTTCCAGAGCTCCATAGCTCCATAGCTCCATAGCACCAGAGCTCCATAGCTCCATAGCACCAGAGCTCCATAGCTCCATAGCACCAGAGCTCCATACTTCCATAGCTCCATAGCTCCATACCTCCAGAGCTCCATAGCTCCATAGCTCCATAGCTCCATACCTCCAGAGCTCCATAGCTCCAGAGCTCCATAGCTCCATAGCACCAGAGCTCCATAGCTCCATAGCACCAGAGCTCCATACTTCCATAGCTCCAGGGCTCCATAGCTCCAGGGCTCCATAGCTCCATACCTCCAGAGCTCCATAGCTCCATACTTCCAGAGCTCCATAGCTCCATAGCACCAGAGCTCCATAGCTCCATAGCACCAGAGCTCCATAGCTCCATAGCACCAGAGCTCCATAGCTCCATAGCACCAGAGCTCCATAGCTCCATAGCTCCAGGGCTCCATAGCTCCATAGCTCCAGGGCTCCATAGCTCCATAGCTCCAGGGCTCCATAGCTCCATAGCTCCATACCTCCAGAGCTCCATACCTCCAGAGCTCCATACCTCCATAGCACCAGAGCTCCATAGCTCCAGGGCTCCAGGGCTCCATAGCTCCATACCTCCAGAGCTCCATAGCTCCATACTTCCAGAGCTCCATAGCTCCATAGCTCCATACTTCCATAGCTCCATAGCTCCATACTTCCATAGCACCTGAGCTCCATACCTCCAGAGCTCCATAGCTCCAGCCTGGGTGGCTGGTGGCTCCATAGCTCCATACTTCCATAACTCTAAGTCAGAGAGTTGGCGAAAATTGCACTAAGTGCGAAAGCCCATTCATTTACAACGGCGTGTCCGCCAGGCGGCGACATTTCCCCGTTACCGGTGGCTGCGCGGCGGGTGAGTGACAGAGCTTATCCGAGCGGCTGGAACTCTGCGCCGGCGTGGTCGAGCGTGAGGCCTCGGCCCTTTGGCTGCCTGGTACCTAAAACACTTCCATTGATCCAGCCACGGAGGGTGCTGGCTGGTGGCTCCATACCTCCATAGCTCCATAGCACCAGAGCTCCATAGCTCCATAGCACCAGAGCTCCATGGCTTCAGAGCTCCATAGCACCATAGCTCCATACCTCCAGAGCTCCAGAGCTCCAGGGCTCCATAGCTCCATACCTCCAGAGCTCCATACCTCCAGAGCTCCATACCTCCAGAGCTCCATAGCACCAGAGCTCCATGGCTTCAGAGCTCCATAGCACCATAGCTCCATACCTCCAGAGCTCCAGGGCTCCATAGCTCCATACCTCCAGAGCTCCATACCTCCAGAGCTCCATACCTCCAGAGCTCCAGAGCTCCATAGCACCAGAGCTCCATGGCTTCAGAGCTCCATAGCACCATAGCTCCATACCTCCAGAGCTCCAGGGCTCCATAGCTCCATACCTCCAGAGCTCCATACCTCCAGAGCTCCAGAGCTCCATAGCACCAGAGCTCCATGGCTTCAGAGCTCCATAGCACCATAGCTCCATACCTCCAGAGCTCCAGGGCTCCATAGCTCCATACCTCCAGAGCTCCATACCTCCAGAGCTCCATACCTCCAGAGCTCCATAGCTCCATAGCACCAGAGCTCCATAGCTCCATAGCACCAGAGCTCCATAGCACCAGAGCTCCATAGCACCAGAGCTCCATAGCTCCATAGCACCAGAGCTCCATAGCTCCATAGCACCAGAGCTCCATAGCTCCATAGCACCAGAGCTCCATACTTCCAGAGCTCCATAGCTCCATAGCTCCATAGCACCAGAGCTCCATAGCTCCATAGCACCAGAGCTCCATGGCTTCAGAGCTCCATAGCACCATAGCTCCATACCTCCAGAGCTCCAGGGCTCCATAGCTCCATACCTCCAGAGCTCCATACCTCCAGAGCTCCATACCTCCAGAGCTCCATAGCACCAGAGCTCCATAGCTCCATAGCACCAGAGCTCCATAGCACCAGAAGTCCATAGCACCAGAGCTCCATAGCTCCATAGCACCAGAGCTCCATAGCTCCATAGCACCAGAGCTCCATACTTCCAGAGCTCCATAGCTCCATAGCTCCATAGCACCAGAGCTCCATAGCTCCATAGCACCAGAGCTCCATAGCTCCATAGCACCAGAGCTCCATACTTCCATAGCTCCATAGCTCCATACCTCCAGAGCTCCATAGCTCCATAGCTCCATACCTCCAGAGCTCCATAGCTCCAGAGCTCCATAGCTCCATAGTTCCATAGCACCAGAGCTCCATAGCTCCATAGCACCAGAGCTCCATACTTCCATAGCTCCAGGGCTCCATAGCTCCAGGGCTCCATACCTCCAGAGCTCCATAGCTCCATACTTCCAGAGCTCCATAGCTCCATACTTCCATAGCTCCATACTTCCATACCTCCATAGCTCCATACTTCCATAGCACCAGAGCTCCATACTTCCATTGCACCAGAGCTCCATACCTCCAGAGCTCCAGAGCTCCAGCCTGGGTGGCTGGTGGCTCCATAGCTCCATACTTCCATAGCTCTAAGTCAGAGAGTTGGCGAAAATTGCACTAAGTGCGAAAGCCCATTCATTTACAACGGCGTGTCCACAAGGCGGCGACATTTCCCCGTTACCGGTGGCTGCGCGGCGGGTGAGTGACAGAGCTTATCCGAGCGGCTGGAACTCTGCGCCGGCGTGGTCGAGCGTGAGGCCTCGGCCCTTTGGCTGCCTGGTACCTAAAACACTTCCATTGATCCAGCCACGGAGGGTGCTGGCTGGTGGCTCCATACCTCCATAGCTCCATAGCACCAGAGCTCCATAGCTCCATAGCACCAGAGCTCCATGGCTTCAGAGCTCCATAGCACCATAGCTCCATACCTCCAGAGCTCCAGGGCTCCATAGCTCCATACCTCCAGAGCTCCATACCTCCAGAGCTCCATACCTCCAGAGCTCCATAGCACCAGAGCTCCATGGCTTCAGAGCTCCATAGCACCATAGCTCCATACCTCCAGAGCTCCAGGGCTCCATAGCTCCATACCTCCAGAGCTCCATACCTCCAGAGCTCCATACCTCCAGAGCTCCATAGCACCAGAGCTCCATGGCTTCAGAGCTCCATAGCACCATAGCTCCATACCTCCAGAGCTCCAGGGCTCCATAGCTCCATACCTCCAGAGCTCCATACCTCCAGAGCTCCATACCTCCAGAGCTCCATAGCACCAGAGCTCCATGGCTTCAGAGCTCCATAGCACCATAGCTCCATACCTCCAGAGCTCCAGGGCTCCATAGCTCCATACCTCCAGAGCTCCATACCTCCAGAGCTCCATACCTCCAGAGCTCCATAGCACCAGAGCTCCATGGCTTCAGAGCTCCATAGCACCATAGCTCCATACCTCCAGAGCTCCAGGGCTCCATAGCTCCATACCTCCAGAGCTCCATACCTCCAGAGCTCCAGAGCTCCATAGCACCAGAGCTCCATGGCTTCAGAGCTCCATAGCACCATAGCTCCATACCTCCAGAGCTCCAGGGCTCCATAGCTCCATACCTCCAGAGATCCATACCTCCAGAGCTCCAGAGCTCCATAGCACCAGAGCTCCATGGCTTCAGAGCTCCATAGCACCATAGCTCCATACCTCCAGAGCTCCAGGGCTCCAAAGCTCCATACCTCCAGAGCTCCATACCTCCAGAGCTCCATACCTCCAGAGCTCCATAGCTCCATAGCACCAGAGCTCCATAGCTCCATAGCACCAGAGCTCCATAGCACCAGAGCTCCATAGCACCAGAGCTCCATAGCTCCATAGCACCAGAGCTCCATAGCTCCATAGCACCAGAGCTCCATAGCTCCATAGCACCAGAGCTCCATACTTCCAGAGCTCCATAGCTCCATAGCTCCATAGCACCAGAGCTCCATAGCTCCATAGCACCAGAGCTCCATAGCTCCATAGCACCAGAGCTCCATACTTCCATAGCTCCATAGCTCCATACCTCCAGAGCTCCATAGCTCCATAGCTCCATACCTCCAGAGCTCCATAGCTCCAGAGCTCCATAGCTCCATAGCACCAGAGCTCCATAGCTCCATAGCACCAGAGCTCCATACTTCCATAGCTCCAGGGCTCCATAGCTCCAGGGCTCCATAGCTCCATACCTCCAGAGCTCCATAGCTCCATACTTCCAGAGCTCCATAGCTCCATAGCACCAGAGCTCCATAGCTCCATAGCACCAGAGCTCCATAGCTCCATAGCACCAGAGCTCCATAGCTCCATAGCACCAGAGCTCCATAGCTCCATAGCTCCAGGGCTCCATAGCTCCATAGCTCCAGGGCTCCATAGCTCCATAGCTCCAGGGCTCCATAGCTCCATAGCTCCATACCTCCAGAGCTCCATACCTCCAGAGCTCCATACCTCCATAGCACCAGAGCTCCATAGCTCCAGGGCTCCAGGGCTCCATAGCTCCATACCTCCAGAGCTCCATAGCTCCATACTTCCAGAGCTCCATAGCTCCATAGCTCCATACTTCCATAGCTCCATAGCTCCATACTTCCATAGCACCTGAGCTCCATACCTCCAGAGCTCCATAGCTCAAGCCTGGGTGGCTGGTGGCTCCATAGCTCCATACTTCCATAGCTCTAAGTCAGAGAGTTGGCGAAAATTGCACTAAGTGCGAAAGCCCATTCATTTACAACGGCGTGTCCGCCAGGCGGCGACATTTCCCCGTTACCGGTGGCTGCGCGGCGGGTGAGTGACAGAGCTTATCCGAGCGGCTGGAACTCTGCGCCGGCGTGGTCGAGCGTGAGGCCTCGGCCCTTTGGCTGCCTGGTACCTAAAACACTTCCATTGATCCAGCCACGGAGGGTGCTGGCTGGTGGCTCCATACCTCCATAGCTCCATAGCACCAGAGCTCCATAGCTCCATAGCACCAGAGCTCCATGGCTTCAGAGCTCCATAGCACCATAGCTCCATACCTCCAGAGCTCCAGGGCTCCATAGCTCCTTACCTCCAGAGCTCCATACCTCCAGAGCTCCATACCTCCAGAGCTCCATAGCACCAGAGCTCCATGGCTTCAGAGCTCCATAGCACCATAGCTCCATACCTCCAGAGCTCCAGGGCTCCATAGCTCCATACCTCCAGAGCTCCATACCTCCAGAGCTCCATACCTCCAGAGCTCCATAGCACCAGAGCTCCATGGCTTCAGAGCTCCATAGCACCATAGCTCCATACCTCCAGAGCTCCAGGGCTCCATAGCTCCATACCTCCAGAGCTCCATACCTCCAGAGCTCCATACCTCCAGAGCTCCAGAGCTCCATAGCACCAGAGCTCCATGGCTTCAGAGCTCCATAGCACCATAGCTCCATACCTCCAGAGCTCCAGGGCTCCATAGCTCCATACCTCCAGAGCTCCATACCTCCAGAGCTCCAGAGCTCCATAGCACCAGAGCTCCGTGGCTTCAGAGCTCCATAGCACCATAGCTCCATACCTCCAGAGCTCCAGGGCTCCATAGCTCCATACCTCCAGAGCTCCATACCTCCAGAGCTCCATACCTCCAGAGCTCCATAGCTCCATAGCACCAGAGCTCCATAGCTCCATAGCACCAGAGCTCCATAGCACCAGAGCTCCATAGCACCAGAGCTCCATAGCTCCATAGCACCAGAGCTCCATAGCTCCATAGCACCAGAGCTCCATAGCTCCATAGCACCAGAGCTCCATACTTCCAGAGCTCCATAGCTCCATAGCTCCATAGCACCAGAGCTCCATAGCTCCATAGCACCAGAGCACCAGAGCTCCATAGCTCCATAGCACCAGAGCTCCATACTTCCATAGCTCCATAGCTCCATACCTCCAGAGCTCCATAGCTCCATAGCTCCATACCTCCAGAGCTCCATAGCTCCAGAGCTCCATAGCTCCATAGCTCCATAGCACCAGAGCTCCATAGCTCCATAGCACCAGAGCTCCATACTTCCATAGCTCCAGGGCTCCATAGCTCCAGGGCTCCATACCTCCAGAGCTCCATAGCTCCATACTTCCAGAGCTCCATAGCTCCATACTTCCATAGCTCCATACTTCCATACCTCCATAGCTCCATACTTCCATAGCACCAGAGCTCCATACTTCCATAGCACCAGAGCTCCATACCTCCAGAGCTCCAGAGCTCCAGCCTGGGTGGCTGGTGGCTCCATAGCTCCATACTTCCATAGCTCTAAGTCAGAGAGTTGGCGAAAATTGCACTAAGTGCGAAAGCCCATTCATTTACAACGGCGTGTCCACAAGGCGGCGACATTTCCCCGTTACCGGTGGCTGCGCGGCGGGTGAGTGACAGAGCTTATCCGAGCGGCTGGAACTCTGCGCCGGCGTGGTCGAGCGTGAGGCCTCGGCCCTTTGGCTGCCTGGTACCTAAAACACTTCCATTGATCCAGCCACGGAGGGTGCTGGCTGGTGGCTCCATACCTCCATAGCTCCATAGCACCAGAGCTCCATAGCTCCAAAGCACCAGAGCTCCATGGCTTCAGAGCTCCATAGCACCATAGCTCCATACCTCCAGAGCTCCAGGGCTCCATAGCTCCATACCTCCAGAGCTCCATACCTCCAGAGCTCCATACCTCCAGAGCTCCATAGCACCAGAGCTCCATGGCTTCAGAGCTCCATAGCACCATAGCTCCATACCTCCAGAGCTCCAGGGCTCCATAGCTCCATACCTCCAGAGCTCCATACCTCCAGAGCTCCATACCTCCAGAGCTCCATAGCACCAGAGCTCCATGGCTTCAGAGCTCCATAGCACCATAGCTCCATACCTCCAGAGCTCCAGGGCTCCATAGCTCCATACCTCCAGAGCTCCATACCTCCAGAGCTCCATACCTCCAGAGCTCCATAGCACCAGAGCTCCATGGCTTCAGAGCTCCATAGCACCATAGCTCCATACCTCCAGAGCTCCAGGGCTCCATAGCTCCATACCTCCAGAGCTCCATACCTCCAGAGCTCCATACCTCCAGAGCTCCAGAGCTCCATAGCACCAGAGCTCCATGGCTTCAGAGCTCCATAGCACCATAGCTCCATACCTCCAGAGCTCCAGGGCTCCATAGCTCCATACCTCCAGAGCTCCATACCTCCAGAGCTCCAGAGCTCCATAGCACCAGAGCTCCATGGCTTCAGAGCTCCATAGCACCATAGCTCCATACCTCCAGAGCTCCAGGGCTCCATAGCTCCATACCTCCAGAGCTCCATACCTCCAGAGCTCCAGAGCTCCATAGCACCAGAGCTCCATGGCTTCAGAGCTCCATAGCACCATAGCTCCATACCTCCAGAGCTCCAGGGCTCCAAAGCTCCATACCTCCAGAGCTCCATACCTCCAGAGCTCCATACCTCCAGAGCTCCATAGCTCCATAGCACCAGAGCTCCATAGCTCCATAGCACCAGAGCTCCATAGCACCAGAGCTCCATAGCACCAGAGCTCCATAGCTCCATAGCACCAGAGCTCCATAGCTCCATAGCACCAGAGCTCCATAGCTCCATAGCACCAGAGCTCCATACTTCCAGAGCTCCATAGCTCCATAGCTCCATAGCACCAGAGCTCCATAGCTCCATAGCACCAGAGCTCCATAGCTCCATAGCACCAGAGCTCCATACTTCCATAGCTCCATAGCTCCATACCTCCAGAGCTCCATAGCTCCATAGCTCCATACCTCCAGAGCTCCATAGCTCCAGAGCTCCATAGCTCCATAGCACCAGAGCTCCATAGCTCCATAGCACCAGAGCTCCATACTTCCATAGCTCCAGGGCTCCATAGCTCCAGGGCTCCATAGCTCCATACCTCCAGAGCTCCATAGCTCCATACTTCCAGAGCTCCATAGCTCCATAGCACCAGAGCTCCATAGCTCCATAGCACCAGAGCTCCATAGCTCCATAGCACCAGAGCTCCATAGCTCCATAGCACCAGAGCTCCATAGCTCCATAGCTCCAGGGCTCCATAGCTCCATAGCTCCAGGGCTCCATAGCTCCATAGCTCCAGGGCTCCATAGCTCCATAGCTCCATAGCTCCATACCTCCAGAGCTCCATACCTCCAGAGCTCCATACCTCCATAGCACCAGAGCTCCATAGCTCCAGGGCTCCAGGGCTCCATAGCTCCATAGCTCCATACCTCCAGAGCTCCATAGCTCCATACTTCCAGAGCTCCATAGCTCCATAGCTCCATACTTCCATAGCTCCATAGCTCCATACTTCCATAGCACCTGAGCTCCATACCTCCAGAGCTCCATAGCTCCAGCCTGGGTGGCTGGTGGCTCCATAGCTCCATACTTCCATAACTCTAAGTCAGAGAGTTGGCGAAAATTGCACTAAGTGCGAAAGCCCATTCATTTACAACGGCGTGTCCGCCAGGCGGCGACATTTCCCCGTTACCGGTGGCTGCGCGGCGGGTGAGTGACAGAGCTTATCCGAGCGGCTGGAACTCTGCGCCGGCGTGGTCGAGCGTGAGGCCTCGGCCCTTTGGCTGCCTGGTACCTAAAACACTTCCATTGATCCAGCCACGGAGGGTGCTGGCTGGTGGCTCCATACCTCCATAGCTCCATAGCACCAGAGCTCCATAGCTCCATAGCACCAGAGCTCCATGGCTTCAGAGCTCCATAGCACCATAGCTCCATACCTCCAGAGCTCCAGGGCTCCATAGCTCCATACCTCCAGAGCTCCATACCTCCAGAGCTCCATACCTCCAGAGCTCCATAGCACCAGAGCTCCATGGCTTCAGAGCTCCATAGCACCATAGCTCCATACCTCCAGAGCTCCAGGGCTCCATAGCTCCATACCTCCAGAGCTCCATACCTCCAGAGCTCCATACCTCCAGAGCTCCATAGCACCAGAGCTCCATGGCTTCAGAGCTCCATAGCACCATAGCTCCATACCTCCAGAGCTCCAGGGCTCCATAGCTCCATACCTCCAGAGCTCCATACCTCCAGAGCTCCATACCTCCAGAGCTCCAGAGCTCCATAGCACCAGAGCTCCATGGCTTCAGAGCTCCATAGCACCATAGCTCCATACCTCCAGAGCTCCAGGGCTCCATAGCTCCATACCTCCAGAGCTCCATACCTCCAGAGCTCCAGAGCTCCATAGCACCAGAGCTCCATGGCTTCAGAGCTCCATAGCACCATAGCTCCATACCTCCAGAGCTCCAGGGCTCCATAGCTCCATACCTCCAGAGCTCCATACCTCCAGAGCTCCAGAGCTCCATAGCACCAGAGCTCCATGGCTTCAGAGCTCCATAGCACCATAGCTCCATACCTCCAGAGCTCCAGGGCTCCATAGCTCCATACCTCCAGAGCTCCATACCTCCAGAGCTCCATACCTCCAGAGCTCCATAGCTCCATAGCACCAGAGCTCCATAGCTCCATAGCACCAGAGCTCCATAGCACCAGAGCTCCATAGCACCAGAGCTCCATAGCTCCATAGCACCAGAGCTCCATAGCTCCATAGCACCAGAGCTCCATAGCTCCATAGCACCAGAGCTCCATACTTCCAGAGCTCCATAGCTCCATAGCTCCATAGCACCAGAGCTCCATAGCTCCATAGCACCAGAGCTCCATGGCTTCAGAGCTCCATAGCACCATAGCTCCATACCTCCAGAGCTCCAGGGCTCCATAGCTCCATACCTCCAGAGCTCCATACCTCCAGAGCTCCATACCTCCAGAGCTCCATAGCACCAGAGCTCCATAGCTCCATAGCACCAGAGCTCCATAGCACCAGAAGTCCATAGCACCAGAGCTCCATAGCTCCATAGCACCAGAGCTCCATAGCTCCATAGCACCAGAGCTCCATACTTCCAGAGCTCCATAGCTCCATAGCTCCATAGCACCAGAGCTCCATAGCTCCATAGCACCAGAGCTCCATAGCTCCATAGCACCAGAGCTCCATACTTCCATAGCTCCATAGCTCCATACCTCCAGAGCTCCATAGCTCCATAGCTCCATACCTCCAGAGCTCCATAGCTCCAGAGCTCCATAGCTCCATAGTTCCATAGCACCAGAGCTCCATAGCTCCATAGCACCAGAGCTCCATACTTCCATAGCTCCAGGGCTCCATAGCTCCAGGGCTCCATACCTCCAGAGCTCCATAGCTCCATACTTCCAGAGCTCCATAGCTCCATACTTCCATAGCTCCATACTTCCATACCTCCATAGCTCCATACTTCCATAGCACCAGAGCTCCATACTTCCATTGCACCAGAGCTCCATACCTCCAGAGCTCCAGAGCTCCAGCCTGGGTGGCTGGTGGCTCCATAGCTCCATACTTCCATAGCTCTAAGTCAGAGAGTTGGCGAAAATTGCACTAAGTGCGAAAGCCCATTCATTTACAACGGCGTGTCCACAAGGCGGCGACATTTCCCCGTTACCGGTGGCTGCGCGGCGGGTGAGTGACAGAGCTTATCCGAGCGGCTGGAACTCTGCGCCGGCGTGGTCGAGCGTGAGGCCTCGGCCCTTTGGCTGCCTGGTACCTAAAACACTTCCATTGATCCAGCCACGGAGGGTGCTGGCTGGTGGCTCCATACCTCCATAGCTCCATAGCACCAGAGCTCCATAGCTCCATAGCACCAGAGCTCCATGGCTTCAGAGCTCCATAGCACCATAGCTCCATACCTCCAGAGCTCCAGGGCTCCATAGCTCCATACCTCCAGAGCTCCATACCTCCAGAGCTCCATACCTCCAGAGCTCCATAGCACCAGAGCTCCATGGCTTCAGAGCTCCATAGCACCATAGCTCCATACCTCCAGAGCTCCAGGGCTCCATAGCTCCATACCTCCAGAGCTCCATACCTCCAGAGCTCCATACCTCCAGAGCTCCATAGCACCAGAGCTCCATGGCTTCAGAGCTCCATAGCACCATAGCTCCATACCTCCAGAGCTCCAGGGCTCCATAGCTCCATACCTCCAGAGCTCCATACCTCCAGAGCTCCATACCTCCAGAGCTCCATAGCACCAGAGCTCCATGGCTTCAGAGCTCCATAGCACCATAGCTCCATACCTCCAGAGCTCCAGGGCTCCATAGCTCCATACCTCCAGAGCTCCATACCTCCAGAGCTCCATACCTCCAGAGCTCCAGAGCTCCATAGCACCAGAGCTCCATGGCTTCAGAGCTCCATAGCACCATAGCTCCATACCTCCAGAGCTCCAGGGCTCCATAGCTCCATACCTCCAGAGCTCCATACCTCCAGAGCTCCAGAGCTCCATAGCACCAGAGCTCCATGGCTTCAGAGCTCCATAGCACCATAGCTCCATACCTCCAGAGCTCCAGGGCTCCATAGCTCCATACCTCCAGAGCTCCATACCTCCAGAGCTCAAGAGCTCCATAGCACCAGAGCTCCATGGCTTCAGAGCTCCATAGCACCATAGCTCCATACCTCCAGAGCTCCAGGGCTCCAAAGCTCCATACCTCCAGAGCTCCATACCTCCAGAGCTCCATACCTCCAGAGCTCCATAGCTCCATAGCACCAGAGCTCCATAGCTCCATAGCACCAGAGCTCCATAGCACCAGAGCTCCATAGCTCCATAGCACCAGAGCTCCATAGCTCCATAGCACCAGAGCTCCATAGCTCCATAGCACCAGAGCTCCATACTTCCAGAGCTCCATAGCTCCATAGCACCAGAGCTCCATAGCTCCATAGCACCAGAGCTCCATAGCTCCATAGCACCAGAGCTCCATACTTCCATAGCTCCATAGCTCCATACCTCCAGAGCTCCATAGCTCCATAGCTCCATACCTCCAGAGCTCCATAGCTCCAGAGCTCCATAGCTCCATAGCACCAGAGCTCCATAGCTCCATAGCACCAGAGCTCCATACTTCCATAGCTCCAGGGCTCCATAGCTCCAGGGCTCCATAGCTCCATACCTTCAGAGCTCCATAGCTCCATACTTCCAGAGCTCCATAGCTCCATAGCACCAGAGCTCCATAGCTCCATAGCACCAGAGCTCCATAGCTCCATAGCACCAGAGCTCCATAGCTCCATAGCACCAGAGCTCCATAGCTCCATAGCTCCAGGGCTCCATAGCTCCATAGCTCCAGGGCTCCATAGCTCCATAGCTCCAGGGCTCCATAGCTCCATAGCTCCATACCTCCAGAGCTCCATACCTCCAGAGCTCCATACCTCCATAGCACCAGAGCTCCATAGCTCCAGGGCTCCAGGGCTCCATAGCTCCATACCTCCAGAGCTCCATAGCTCCATACTTCCAGAGCTCCATAGCTCCATAGCTCCATACTTCCATAGCTCCATAGCTCCATACTTCCATAGCACCTGAGCTCCATACCTCCAGAGCTCCATAGCTCCAGCCTGGGTGGCTGGTGGCTCCATAGCTCCATACTTCCATAGCTCTAAGTCAGAGAGTTGGCGAAAATTGCACTAAGTGCGAAAGCCCATTCATTTACAACGGCGTGTCCGCCAGGCGGCGACATTTCCCCGTTACCGGTGGCTGCGCGGCGGGTGAGTGACAGAGCTTATCCGAGCGGCTGGAACTCTGCGCCGGCGTGGTCGAGCGTGAGGCCTCGGCCCTTTGGCTGCCTGGTACCTAAAACACTTCCATTGATCCAGCCACGGAGGGTGCTGGCTGGTGGCTCCATACCTCCATAGCTCCATAGCACCAGAGCTCCATAGCTCCATAGCACCAGAGCTCCATGGCTTCAGAGCTCCATAGCACCATAGCTCCATACCTCCAGAGCTCCAGGGCTCCATAGCTCCATACCTCCAGAGCTCCATACCTCCAGAGCTCCATACCTCCAGAGCTCCATAGCACCAGAGCTCCATGGCTTCAGAGCTCCATAGCACCATAGCTCAATACCTCCAGAGCTCCAGGGCTCCATAGCTCCATACCTCCAGAGCTCCATACCTCCAGAGCTCCATACCTCCAGAGCTCCATAGCACCAGAGCTCCATGGCTTCAGAGCTCCATAGCACCATAGCTCCATACCTCCAGAGCTCCAGGGCTCCATAGCTCCATACCTCCAGAGCTCCATACCTCCAGAGCTCCATACCTCCAGAGCTCCAGAGCTCCATAGCACCAGAGCTCCATGGCTTCAGAGCTCCATAGCTCCATACCTCCAGAGCTCCAGGGCTCCATAGCTCCATACCTCCAGAGCTCCATACCTCCAGAGCTCCAGAGCTCCATAGCACCAGAGCTCCATGGCTTCAGAGCTCCATAGCACCATAGCTCCATACCTCCAGAGCTCCAGGGCTCCATAGCTCCATACCTCCAGAGCTCCATACCTCCAGAGCTCCATACCTCCAGAGCTCCATAGCTCCATAGCACCAGAGCTCCATAGCTCCATAGCACCAGAGCTCCATAGCACCAGAGCTCCATAGCACCAGAGCTCCATAGCTCCATAGCACCAGAGCTCCATAGCTCCATAGCACCAGAGCTCCATAGCTCCATAGCACCAGAGCTCCATACTTCCAGAGCTCCATAGCTCCATAGCTCCATAGCACCAGAGCTCCATAGCTCCATAGCACCAGAGCTCCATGGCTTCAGAGCTCCATAGCACCATAGCTCCATACCTCCAGAGCTCCAGGGCTCCATAGCTCCATACCTCCAGAGCTCCATACCTCCAGAGCTCCATACCTCCAGAGCTCCATAGCACCAGAGCTCCATAGCTCCATAGCACCAGAGCTCCATAGCACCAGAACTCCATAGCACCAGAGCTCCATAGCTCCATAGCACCAGAGCTCCATAGCTCCATAGCACCAGAGCTCCATACTTCCAGAGCTCCATAGCTCCATAGCTCCATAGCACCAGAGCTCCATAGCTCCATAGCACCAGAGCTCCATAGCTCCATAGCACCAGAGCTCCATACTTCCATAGCTCCATAGCTCCATACCTCCAGAGCTCCATAGCTCCATAGCTCCATACCTCCAGAGCTCCATAGCTCCATAGCTCCAGAGCTCCATACTTCCATAGCTCCATAGCTCCATACCTCCAGAGCTCCATAGCTCCATAGCTCCATACCTCCAGAGCTCCATAGCTCCATAGCTCCATAGCTCCATAGCTCCATAGCACCAGAGCTCCATAGCTCCATAGCACCAGAGCTCCATACTTCCATAGCTCCAGGGCTCCATAGCTCCAGGGCTCCATACCTCCAGAGCTCCATAGCTCCATACTTCCAGAGCTCCATAGCTCCATACTTCCATAGCTCCATACTTCCATACCTCCATAGCTCCACACTTCCATAGCACCAGAGCTCCATACTTCCATAGCACCAGAGCTCCATACCTCCAGAGCTCCAGAGCTCCAGCCTGGGTGGCTGGTGGCTCCATAGCTCCATACTTCCATAGCTCTAAGTCAGAGAGTTGGCGAAAATTGCACTAAGTGCGAAAGCCCATTCATTTACAACGGCGTGTCCACAAGGCGGCGACATTTCCCCGTTACCGGTGGCTGCGCGGCGGGTGAGTGACAGAGCTTATCCGAGCGGCTGGAACTCTGCGCCGGCGTGCTCGAGCGTGAGGCCTCGGCCCTTTGGCTGCCTGGTACCTAAAACACTTCCATTGATCCAGCCACGGAGGGTGCTGGCTGGTGGCTCCATACCTCCATAGCTCCATAGCACCAGAGCTCCATAGCTCCATAGCACCAGAGCTCCATGGCTTCAGAGCTCCATAGCACCATAGCTCCATACCTCCAGAGCTCCAGGGCTCCATAGCTCCATACCTCCAGAGCTCCATACCTCCAGAGCTCCATACCTCCAGAGCTCCATAGCACCAGAGCTCCATGGCTTCAGAGCTCCATAGCACCATAGCTCCATACCTCCAGAGCTCCAGGGCTCCATAGCTCCATACCTCCAGAGCTCCATACCTCCAGAGCTCCATACCTCCAGAGCTCCATAGCACCAGAGCTCCATGGCTTCAGAGCTCCATAGCACCATAGCTCCATACCTCCAGAGCTCCAGGGCTCCATAGCTCCATACCTCCAGAGCTCCATACCTCCAGAGCTCCATACCTCCAGAGCTCCATAGCACCAGAGCTCCATAGCACCAGAGCTCCATAGCTCCATAGCACCAGAGCTCCATAGCTCCATAGCACCAGAGCTCCATAGCTCCATAGCACCAGAGCTCCATACTTCCAGAGCTCCATAGCTCCATAGCTCCATAGCACCAGAGCTCCATAGCTCCATAGCACCAGAGCTCCATGGCTTCAGAGCTCCATAGCACCATAGCTCCATACCTCCAGAGCTCCAGGGCTCCATAGCTCCATACCTCCAGAGCTCCATACCTCCAGAGCTCCATACCTCCAGAGCTCCATAGCACCAGAGCTCCATAGCTCCATAGCACCAGAGCTCCATAGCACCAGAGCTCCATAGCACCAGAGCTCCATAGCTCCATAGCACCAGAGCTCCATAGCTCCATAGCACCAGAGCTCCATACTTCCAGAGCTCCATAGCTCCATAGCACCAGAGCTCCATAGCTCCATAGCACCAGAGCTCCATAGCTCCATAGCACCAGAGCTCCATACTTCCATAGCTCCATAGCTCCATACCTCCAGAGCTCCATAGCTCCATAGCTCCATACCTCCAGAGCTCCATAGCTCCAGAGCTCCATAGCTCCATAGCTCCATAGCACCAGAGCTCCATAGCTCCATAGCACCAGAGCTCCATACTTCCATAGCTCCAGGGCTCCATAGCTCCAGGGCTCCATACCTCCAGAGCTCCATAGCTCCATACTTCCAGAGCTCCATAGCTCCATACTTCCATAGCTCCATACTTCCATACCTCCATAGCTCCATACTTCCATAGCACCAGAGCTCCATACTTCCATAGCACCAGAGCTCCATACCTCCAGAGCTCCAGAGCTCCATAGCTCCATAGCTCCAGGGCTCCATAGCTCCATAGCTCCATACCTCCAGAGCTCCATACCTCCATACCTCCAGAGCTCCATAGCTCCATAGCTCCATACCTCCAGAGCTCCATAGCTCCAGAGCTCCATAGCTCCATAGCACCAGAGCTCCATAGCTCCATAGCACCAGAGCTCCATACTTCCATAGCTCCAGGGCTCCATAGCTCCAGGGCTCCATAGCTCCAGAGCTCCATACCTCCAGAGCTCCATAGCACCAGAGCTCCATGGCTTCAGAGCTCCATAGCACCATAGCTCCATACCTCCAGAGCTCCAGGGCTCCATAGCTCCATACCTCCAGAGCTCCATACCTCCAGAGCTCCATACCTCCAGAGCTCCATAGCACCAGAGCTCCATGGCTTCAGAGCTCCATAGCACCATAGCTCCATACCTCCAGAGCTCCAGGGCTCCATAGCTCCATACCTCCAGAGCTCCATACCTCCAGAGCTCCATAGCACCAGAGCTCCATGGCTTCAGAGCTCCATAGCACCATAGCTCCATACCTCCAGAGCTCCAGGGCTCCATAGCTCCATACCTCCAGAGCTCCATAGCTCCATACTTCCAGAGCTCCATAGCTCCATAGCACCAGAGCTCCATAGCTCCATAGCACCAGAGCTCCATAGCTCCATAGCACCAGAGCTCCATAGCTCCATAGCACCAGAGCTCCATAGCTCCATAGCTCCAGGGCTCCATAGCTCCATAGCTCCAGGGCTCCATAGCTCCATAGCTCCAGGGCTCCATAGCTCCATAGCTCCATACCTCCAGAGCTCCATACCTCCAGAGCTCCATACCTCCATAGCACCAGAACTCCATAGCTCCAGGGCTCCAGGGCTCCATAGCTCCATACCTCCAGAGCTCCATAGCTCCATACTTCCAGAGCTCCATAGCTCCATAGCTCCATACTTCCATAGCTCCATAGCTCCATACTTCCATAGCACCTGAGCTCCATACCTCCAGAGCTCCATAGCTCCAGCCTGGGTGGCTGGTGGCTCCATAGCTCCATACTTCCATAGCTCTAAGTCAGAGAGTTGGCGAAAATTGCACTAAGTGCGAAAGCCCATTCATTTACAACGGCGTGTCCGCCAGGCGGCGACATTTCCCCGTTACCGGTGGCTGCGCGGCGGGTGAGTGACAGAGCTTATCCGAGCGGCTGGAACTCTGCGCCGGCGTGGTCGAGCATGAGGCCTCGGCCCTTTGGCTGCCTGGTACCTAAAACACTTCCATTGATCCAGCCACGGAGGGTGCTGGCTGGTGGCTCCATACCTCCATAGCTCCATAGCACCAGAGCTCCATAGCTCCATAGCACCAGAGCTCCATGGCTTCAGAGCTCCATAGCACCATAGCTCCATACCTCCAGAGCTCCAGGGCTCCAAAGCTCCATACCTCCAGAGCTCCATACCTCCAGAGCTCCATACCTCCAGAGCTCCATAGCTCCATAGCACCAGAGCTCCATAGCTCCATAGCACCAGAGCTCCATAGCACCATAGCTCCATAGCACCAGAGCTCCATAGCTCCATAGCACCAGAGCTCCATAGCTCCATAGCACCAGAGCTCCATAGCTCCATAGCACCAGAGCTCCATACTTCCAGAGCTCCATAGCTCCATAGCTCCATAGCACCAGAGCTCCATAGCTCCATAGCACCAGACCTCCATAGCTCCATAGCACCAGAGCTCCATACTTCCATAGCTCCATAGCTCCATACCTCCAGAGCTCCATAGCTCCATACCTCCAGAGCTCCATAGCTCCAGAGCTCCATAGCTCCATAGCACCAGAGCTCCATAGCACCAGAGCTCCATACTTCCATAGCTCCAGGGCTCCATAGCTCCAGGGCTCCATAGCTCCATACCTCCAGAGCTCCATAGCTCCATACCTCCAGAGCTCCATAGCTCCATACTTCCAGAGCTCCATAGCTCCATAGCACCAGAGCTCCATAGCTCCATAGCACCAGAGCTCCATAGCTCCATAGCACCAGAGCTCCATAGCTCCATAGCACCAGAGCTCCATAGCTCCATAGCTCCAGGGCTCCATAGCTCCATAGCTCCAGGGCTCCATAGCTCCATAGCTCCAGGGCTCCATAGCTCCAGGGCTCCAGGGCTCCATAGCTCCATACCTCCAGAGCTCCATAGCTCCATACT
Source organism: Syngnathus leptorhynchus (assembly GCF_054491065.1). Lineage (NCBI taxonomy): Eukaryota > Metazoa > Chordata > Actinopteri > Syngnathiformes > Syngnathidae > Syngnathus > Syngnathus leptorhynchus. Next base: position 500,375 of record NW_028232030.1, read on the forward strand.
TCCAGAGCTCCATAGCTCCATAGCTCCATACTTCCATAGCTCCATAGCTCCATACTTCCATAGCACCAGAGCTCCATACCTCCAGAGCTCCATAGCTCCAGCCTGGGTGGCTGGTGGCTCCATAGCTCCATACTTCCATAGCTCCAGTCAGAGAGTTGGCGAAAATTGCACTAAGTGCGAAAGCCCATTCATTTACAACGGCGTGTCCACAAGGCGGCGACATTTCCCCGTTACCGGTGGCTGCGCGGCGGGTGAGTGACAGAGCTTATCCGAGCGGCTGGAACTCTGCGCCGGCGTGGTCGAGCGTGAGGCCTCGGCCCTTTGGCTGCCTGGTACCTAAAACACTTCCATTGATCCAGCCACGGAGGGTGCTGGCTGGTGGCTCCATACCTCCATAGCTCCATAGCACCAGAGCTCCATAGCTCCATAGCACCAGAGCTCCATGGCTTCAGAGCTCCATAGCACCATAGCTCCATACCTCCAGAGCTCCAGGGCTCCATAGCTCCATACCTCCAGAGCTCCATACCTCCAGAGCTCCATACCTCCAGAGCTCCATAGCACCAGAGCTCCATGGCTTCAGAGCTCCAGAGCTCCATAGCTCCATAGCACCAGAGCTCCATAGCTCCATAGCACCAGAGCTCCATAGCTCCATAGCTCCAGGGCTCCATAGCTCCATAGCTCCAGGGCTCCATAGCTCCATAGCTCCAGGGCTCCATAGCTCCATAGCTCCATACCTCCAGAGCTCCATACCTCCAGAGCTCCATACCTCCATAGCACCAGAGCTCCATAGCTCCAGGGCTCCAGGGCTCCATAGCTCCATACCTCCAGAGCTCCAGAGCTCCATACCTCCAGAGCTCCATACCTCCATAGCACCAGAGCTCCATAGCTCCAGGGCTCCAGGGCTCCATAGCTCCATACCTCCAGAGCTCCATAGCTCCATACTTCCAGAGCTCCATAGCTCCATAGCTCCATACTTCCATAGCTCCATAGCTCCATACTTCCATAGCACCTGAGCTCCATACCTCCAGAGCTCCATAGCTCCAGCCTGGGTGGCTGGTGGCTCCATAGCTCCATACTTCCATAGCTCTAAGTCAGAGAGTTGGCGAAAATTGCACTAAGTGCGAAAGCCCATTCATTTACAACGGCGTGTCCGCCAGGCGGCGACATTTCCCCGTTACCGGTGGCTGCGCGGCGGGTGAGTGACAGAGCTTATCCGAGCGGCTGGAACTCTGCGCCGGCGTGGTCGAGCGTGAGGCCTCGGCCCTTTGGCTGCCTGGTACCTAAAACACTTCCATTGATCCAGCCACGGAGGGTGCTGGCTGGTGGCTCCATACCTCCATAGCTCCATAGCACCAGAGCTCCATAGCTCCATAGCACCAGAGCTCCATGGCTTCAGAGCTCCATAGCACCATAGCTCCATACCTCCGGAGCTCCAGGGCTCCATAGCTCCATACCTCCAGAGCTCCATACCTCCAGAGCTCCATACCTCCAGAGCTCCATAGCACCAGAGCTCCATGGCTTCAGAGCTCCATAGCACCATAGCTCCATACCTCCAGAGCTCCAGGGCTCCATAGCTCCATACCTCCAGAGCTCCATACCTCCAGAGCTCCATACCTCCAGAGCTCCATAGCACCAGAGCTCCATGGCTTCAGAGCTCCATAGCACCATAGCTCCATACCTCCAGAGCTCCAGGGCTCCATAGCTCCATACCTCCAGAGCTCCATACCTCCAGAGCTCCATACCTCCAGAGCTCCAGAGCTCCATAGCACCAGAGCTCCATGGCTTCAGAGCTCCATAGCACCATAGCTCCATACCTCCAGAGCTCCAGGGCTCCATAGCTCCATACCTCCAGAGCTCCATACCTCCAGAGCTCCAGAGCTCCATAGCACCAGAGCTCCATGGCTTCAGAGCTCCATAGCACCATAGCTCCATACCTCCAGAGCTCCAGGGCTCCATAGCTCCATACCTCCAGAGCTCCATACCTCCAGAGCTCCATACCTCCAGAGCTCCATAGCTCCATAGCACCAGAGCTCCATAGCTCCATAGCACCAGAGCTCCATAGCACCAGAGCTCCATAGCACCAGAGCTCCATAGCTCCATAGCACCAGAGCTCCATAGCTCCATAGCACCAGAGCTCCATAGCTCCATAGCACCAGAGCTCCATACTTCCAGAGCTCCATAGCTCCATAGCTCCATAGCACCAGAGCTCCATAGCTCCATAGCACCAGAGCTCCATGGCTTCAGAGCTCCATAGCACCATAGCTCCATACCTCCAGAGCTCCAGGGCTCCATAGCTCCATACCTCCAGAGCTCCATACCTCCAGAGCTCCATACCTCCAGAGCTCCATAGCACCAGAGCTCCATAGCTCCATAGCACCAGAGCTCCATAGCACCAGAGCTCCATAGCACCAGAGCTCCATAGCTCCATAGCACCAGAGCTCCATAGCTCCATAGCACCAGAGCTCCATACTTCCAGAGCTCCATAGCTCCATAGCTCCATAGCACCAGAGCTCCATAGCTCCATAGCACCAGAGCTCCATAGCTCCATAGCACCAGAGCTCCATACTTCCATAGCTCCATAGCTCCATACCTCCAGAGCTCCATAGCTCCATAGCTCCATACATCCAGAGCTCCATAGCTCCAGAGCTCCATAGCTCCATAGCTCCATAGCACCAGAGCTCCATAGCTCCATAGCACCAGAGCTCCATACTTCCATAGCTCCAGGGCTCCATAGCTCCAGGGCTCCATACCTCCAGAGCTCCATAGCTCCATACTTCCAGAGCTCCATAGCTCCATACTTCCATAGCTCCATACTTCCATACCTCCATAGCTCCATACTTCCATAGCACCAGAGCTCCATACTTCCATAGCACCAGAGCTCCATACCTCCAGAGCTCCAGAGCTCCAGCCTGGGTGGCTGGTGGCTCCATAGCTCCATACTTCCATAGCTCTAAGTCAGAGAGTTGGCGAAAATTGCACTAAGTGCGAAAGCCCATTCATTTACAACGGCGTGTCCACAAGGCGGCGACATTTCCCCGTTACCGGTGGCTGCGCGGCGGGTGAGTGACAGAGCTTATCCGAGCGGCTGGAACTCTGCGCCGGCGTGGTCGAGCGTGAGGCCTCGGCCCTTTGGCTGCCTGGTACCTAAAACACTTCCATTGATCCAGCCACGGAGGGTGCTGGCTGGTGGCTCCATACCTCCATAGCTCCATAGCACCAGAGCTCCATAGCTCCATAGCACCAGAGCTCCATGGCTTCAGAGCTCCATAGCACCATAGCTCCATACCTCCAGAGCTCCAGGGCTCCATAGCTCCATACCTCCAGAGCTCCATACCTCCAGAGCTCCATACCTCCAGAGCTCCATAGCACCAGAGCTCCATGGCTTCAGAGCTCCATAGCACCATAGCTCCATACCTCCAGAGCTCCAGGGCTCCATAGCTCCATACCTCCAGAGCTCCATACCTCCAGAGCTCCATACCTCCAGAGCTCCATAGCACCAGAGCTCCATGGCTTCAGAGCTCCATAGCACCATAGCTCCATACCTCCAGAGCTCCAGGGCTCCATAGCTCCATACCTCCAGAGCTCCATACCTCCAGAGCTCCATACCTCCAGAGCTCCATAGCACCAGAGCTCCATGGCTTCAGAGCTCCATAGCACCATAGCTCCATACCTCCAGAGCTCCAGGGCTCCATAGCTCCATACCTCCAGAGCTCCATACCTCCAGAGCTCCATACCTCCAGAGCTCCAGAGCTCCATAGCACCAGAGCTCCATGGCTTCAGAGCTCCATAGCACCATAGCTCCATACCTCCAGAGCTCCAGGGCTCCATAGCTCCATACTTCCAGAGCTCCATACCTCCAGAGCTCCAGAGCTCCATAGCACCAGAGCTCCATGGCTTCAGAGCTCCATAGCACCATAGCTCCATACCTCCAGAGCTCCAGGGCTCCATAGCTCCATACCTCCAGAGCTCCATACCTCCAGAGCTCCAGAGCTCCATAGCACCAGAGCTCCATGGCTTCAGAGCTCCATAGCACCATAGCTCCATACCTCCAGAGCTCCAGGGCTCCAAAGCTCCATACCTCCAGAGCTCCATACCTCCAGAGCTCCATACCTCCAGAGCTCCATAGCTCCATAGCACCAGAGCTCCATAGCTCCATAGCACCAGAGCTCCATAGCACCAGAGCTCCATAGCACCAGAGCTCCATAGCTCCATAGCACCAGAGCTCCATAGCTCCATAGCACCAGAGCTCCATAGCTCCATAGCACCAGAGCTCCATACTTCCAGAGCTCCATAGCTCCATAGCACCAGAGCTCCATAGCTCCATAGCACCAGAGCTCCATAGCTCCATAGCACCAGAGCTCCATACTTCCATAGCTCCATAGCTCCATACCTCCAGAGCTCCATAGCTCCATAGCTCCATACCTCCAGAGCTCCATAGCTCCAGAGCTCCATAGCTCCATAGCACCAGAGCTCCATAGCTCCATAGCACCAGAGCTCCATACTTCCATAGCTCCAGGGCTCCATAGCTCCAGGGCTCCATAGCTCCATACCTCCAGAGCTCCATAGCTCCATACTTCCAGAGCTCCATAGCTCCATAGCACCAGAGCTCCATAGCTCCATAGCACCAGAGCTCCATAGCTCCATAGCACCAGAGCTCCATAGCTCCATAGCACCAGAGCTCCATAGCTCCATAGCTCCAGGGCTCCATAGCTCCATAGCTCCAGGGCTCCATAGCTCCATAGCTCCAGGGCTCCATAGCTCCATAGCTCCATACCTCCAGAGCTCCATACCTCCAGAGCTCCATACCTCCATAGCACCAGAACTCCATAGCTCCAGGGCTCCATAGCTCCATACCTCCAGAGCTCCATAGCTCCATACTTCCAGAGCTCCATAGCTCCATAGCTCCATACTTCCATAGCTCCATAGCTCCATACTTCCATAGCACCTGAGCTCCATACCTCCAGAGCTCCATAGCTCCAGCCTGGGTGGCTGGTGGCTCCATAGCTCCATACTTCCATAGCTCTAAGTCAGAGAGTTGGCGAAAATTGCACTAAGTGCGAAAGCCCATTCATTTACAACGGCGTGTCCGCCAGGCGGCGACATTTCCCCGTTACCGGTGGCTGCGCGGCGGGTGAGTGACAGAGCTTATCCGAGCGGCTGGAACTCTGCGCCAGCGTGGTCGAGCATGAGGCCTCGGCCCTTTGGCTGCCTGGTACCTAAAACACTTCCATTGATCCAGCCACGGAGGGTGCTGGCTGGTGGCTCCATACCTCCATAGCTCCATAGCACCAGAGCTCCATAGCTCCATAGCACCAGAGCTCCATGGCTTCAGAGCTCCATAGCACCATAGCTCCATACCTCCAGAGCTCCAGGGCTCCAAAGCTCCATACCTCCAGAGCTCCATACCTCCAGAGCTCCATACCTCCAGAGCTCCATAGCTCCATAGCACCAGAGCTCCATAGCTCCATAGCACCAGAGCTCCATAGCACCATAGCTCCATAGCACCAGAGCTCCATAGCTCCATAGCACCAGAGCTCCATAGCTCCATAGCACCAGAGCTCCATAGCTCCATAGCACCAGAGCTCCATACTTCCAGAGCTCCATAGCTCCATAGCTCCATAGCACCAGAGCTCCATAGCTCCATAGCACCAGACCTCCATAGCTCCATAGCACCAGAGCTCCATACTTCCATAGCTCCATAGCTCCATACCTCCAGAGCTCCATAGCTCCATACCTCCAGAGCTCCATAGCTCCAGAGCTCCATAGCTCCATAGCACCAGAGCTCCATAGCTCCATAGCACCAGAGCTCCATACTTCCATAGCTCCAGGGCTCCATAGCTCCAGGGCTCCATAGCTCCATACCTCCAGAGCTCCATAGCTCCATACCTCCAGAGCTCCATAGCTCCATACTTCCAGAGCTCCATAGCTCCATAGCACCAGAGCTCCATAGCTCCATAGCACCAGAGCTCCATAGCTCCATAGCACCAGAGCTCCATAGCTCCATAGCACCAGAGCTCCATAGCTCCATAGCTCCAGGGCTCCATAGCTCCATAGCTCCAGGGCTCCATAGCTCCATAGCTCCAGGGCTCCATAGCTCCAGGGCTCCAGGGCTCCATAGCTCCATACCTCCAGAGCTCCATAGCTCCATACTTCCAGAGCTCCATAGCTCCATAGCTCCATACTTCCATAGCTCCATAGCTCCATACTTCCATAGCACCAGAGCTCCATACCTCCAGAGCTCCATAGCTCCAGCCTGGGTGGCTGGTGGCTCCATAGCTCCATACTTCCATAGCTCCAGTCAGAGAGTTGGCGAAAATTGCACTAAGTGCGAAAGCCCATTCATTTACAACGGCGTGTCCACAAGGCGGCGACATTTCCCCGTTACCGGTGGCTGCGCGGCGGGTGAGTGACAGAGCTTATCCGAGCGGCTGGAACTCTGCGCCGGCGTGGTCGAGCGTGAGGCCTCGGCCCTTTGGCTGCCTGGTACCTAAAACACTTCCATTGATCCAGCCACGGAGGGTGCTGGCTGGTGGCTCCATACCTCCATAGCTCCATAGCACCAGAGCTCCATAGCTCCATAGCACCAGAGCTCCATGGCTTCAGAGCTCCATAGCACCATAGCTCCATACCTCCAGAGCTCCAGGGCTCCATAGCTCCATACCTCCAGAGCTCCATACCTCCAGAGCTCCATACCTCCAGAGCTCCATAGCACCAGAGCTCCATGGCTTCAGAGCTCCATAGCACCATAGCTCCATACCTCCAGAGCTCCAGGGCTCCATAGCTCCATACCTCCAGAGCTCCATACCTCCAGAGCTCCATACCTCCAGAGCTCCATAGCACCAGAGCTCCATGGCTTCAGAGCTCCATAGCACCATAGCTCCATACCTCCAGAGCTCCAGGGCTCCATAGCTCCATACCTCCAGAGCTCCATACCTCCAGAGCTCCATACCTCCAGAGCTCCAGAGCTCCATAGCACCAGAGCTCCATGGCTTCAGAGCTCCATAGCACCATAGCTCCATACCTCCAGAGCTCCAGGGCTCCATAGCTCCATACCTCCAGAGCTCCATACCTCCAGAGCTCCAGAGCTCCATAGCACCAGAGCTCCATGGCTTCAGAGCTCCATAGCACCATAGCTCCATACCTCCAGAGCTCCAGGGCTCCATAGTTCCATACCTCCAGAGCTCCATACCTCCAGAGCTCCATACCTCCAGAGCTCCATAGCTCCATAGCACCAGAGCTCCATAGCTCCATAGCACCAGAGCTCCATAGCACCAGAGCTCCATAGCACCAGAGCTCCATAGCTCCATAGCACCAGAGCTCCATAGCTCCATAGCACCAGAGCTCCATAGCTCCATAGCACCAGAGCTCCATACTTCCAGAGCTCCATAGCTCCATAGCTCCATAGCACCAGAGCTCCATAGCTCCATAGCACCAGAGCTCCATGGCTTCAGAGCTCCATAGCACCATAGCTCCATACCTCCAGAGCTCCAGGGCTCCATAGCTCCATACCTCCAGAGCTCCATACCTCCAGAGCTCCATACCTCCAGAGCTCCATAGCACCAGAGCTCCATAGCTCCATAGCACCAGAGCTCCATAGCACCAGAGCTCCATAGCACCAGAGCTCCATAGCTCCATAGCACCAGAGCTCCATAGCTCCATAGCACCAGAGCTCCATACTTCCAGAGCTCCATAGCTCCATAGCACCAGAGCTCCATAGCTCCATAGCACCAGAGCTCCATAGCTCCATAGCACCAGAGCTCCATACTTCCATAGCTCCATAGCTCCATACCTCCAGAGCTCCATAGCTCCATAGCTCCATACCTCCAGAGCTCCATAGCTCCAGAGCTCCATAGCTCCATAGCTCCATAGCACCAGAGCTCCATAGCTCCATAGCACCAGAGCTCCATACTTCCATAGCTCCAGGGCTCCATAGCTCCAGGGCTCCATACCTCCAGAGCTCCATAGCTCCATACTTCCAGAGCTCCATAGCTCCATACTTCCATAGCTCCATACTTCCATACCTCCATAGCTCCATACTTCCATAGCACCAGAGCTCCATACTTCCATAGCACCAGAGCTCCATACCTCCAGAGCTCCAGAGCTCCAGCCTGGGTGGCTGGTGGCTCCATAGCTCCATACTTCCATAGCTCTAAGTCAGAGAGTTGGCGAAAATTGCACTAAGTGCGAAAGCCCATTCATTTACAACGGCGTGTCCACAAGGCGGCGACATTTCCCCGTTACCGGTGGCTGCGCGGCGGGTGAGTGACAGAGCTTATCCGAGCGGCTGGAACTCTGCGCCGGCGTGGTCGAGCGTGAGGCCTCGGCCCTTTGGCTGCCTGGTACCTAAAACACTTCCATTGATCCAGCCACGGAGGGTGCTGGCTGGTGGCTCCATACCTCCATAGCTCCATAGCACCAGAGCTCCATAGCTCCATAGCACCAGAGCTCCATGGCTTCAGAGCTCCATAGCACCATAGCTCCATACCTCCAGAGCTCCAGGGCTCCATAGCTCCATACCTCCAGAGCTCCATACCTCCAGAGCTCCATACCTCCAGAGCTCCATAGCACCAGAGCTCCATGGCTTCAGAGCTCCATAGCACCATAGCTCCATACCTCCAGAGCTCCAGGGCTCCATAGCTCCATACCTCCAGAGCTCCATACCTCCAGAGCTCCATACCTCCAGAGCTCCATAGCACCAGAGCTCCATGGCTTCAGAGCTCCATAGCACCATAGCTCCATACCTCCAGAGCTCCAGGGCTCCATAGCTCCATACCTCCAGAGCTCCATACCTCCAGAGCTCCATACCTCCAGAGCTCCATAGCACCAGAGCTCCATGGCTTCAGAGCTCCATAGCACCATAGCTCCATACCTCCAGAGCTCCAGGGCTCCATAGCTCCATACCTCCAGAGCTCCATACCTCCAGAGCTCCATACCTCCAGAGCTCCAGAGCTCCATAGCACCAGAGCTCCATGGCTTCAGAGCTCCATAGCACCATAGCTCCATACCTCCAGAGCTCCAGGGCTCCATAGCTCCATACCTCCAGAGCTCCATACCTCCAGAGCTCCAGAGCTCCATAGCACCAGAGCTCCATGGCTTCAGAGCTCCATAGCACCATAGCTCCATACCTCCAGAGCTCCAGGGCTCCATAGCTCCATACCTCCAGAGCTCCATACCTCCAGAGCTCCAGAGCTCCATAGCACCAGAGCTCCATGGCTTCAGAGCTCCATAGCACCATAGCTCCATACCTCCAGAGCTCCAGGGCTCCAAAGCTCCATACCTCCAGAGCTCCATACCTCCAGAGCTCCATACCTCCAGAGCTCCATAGCTCCATAGCACCAGAGCTCCATAGCTCCATAGCACCAGAGCTCCATAGCACCAGAGCTCCATAGCACCAGAGCTCCATAGCTCCATAGCACCAGAGCTCCATAGCTCCATAGCACCAGAGCTCCATAGCACCAGAGCTCCATACTTCCAGAGCTCCATAGCTCCATAGCTCCATAACACCATAGCTCCATAGCTCCATAGCACCAGAGCTCCATAGCTCCATAGCACCAGAGCTCCATACTTCCATAGCTCCATAGCTCCATACCTCCAGAGCTCCATAGCTCCATAGCTCCATACCTCCAGAGCTCCATAGCTCCAGAGCTCCATAGCTCCATAGCACCAGAGCTCCATAGCTCCATAGCACCAGAGCTCCATACTTCCATAGCTCCAGGGCTCCATAGCTCCAGGGCTCCATAGCTCCATACCTCCAGAGCTCCATAGCTCCATACTTCCAGAGCTCCATAGCTCCATAGCACCAGAGCTCCATAGCTCCATAGCACCAGAGCTCCATAGCTCCATAACACCAGAGCTCCATAGCTCCATAGCACCAGAGCTCCATAGCTCCATAGCTCCAGGGCTCCATAGCTCCATAGCTCCAGGGCTCCATAGCTCCATAGCTCCAGGGCTCCATAGCTCCATAGCTCCATACCTCCAGAGCTCCATACCTCCAGAGCTCCATACCTCCATAGCACCAGAGCTCCATAGCTCCAGGGCTCCAGGGCTCCATAGCTCCATACCTCCAGAGCTCCATAGCTCCATACTTCCAGAGCTCCATAGCTCCATAGCTCCATACTTCCATAGCTCCATAGCTCCATACTTCCATAGCACCTGAGCTCCATACCTCCAGAGCTCCATAGCTCCAGCCTGGGTGGCTGGTGGCTCCATAGCTCCATACTTCCATAGCTCTAAGTCAGAGAGTTGGCGAAAATTGCACTAAGTGCGAAAGCCCATTCATTTACAACGGCGTGTCCGCCAGGCGGCGACATTATCCCATTACCGGTGGCTGCGCGGCGGGTGAGTGACAGAGCTTATCCGAGCGGCTGGAACTCTGCGCCGGCGTGGTCGAGCGTGAGGCCTCGGCCCTTTGGCTGCCTGGTACCTAAAACACTTCCATTGATCCAGCCACGGAGGGTGCTGGCTGGTGGCTCCATACCTCCATAGCTCCATAGCACCAGAGCTCCATAGCTCCATAGCACCAGAGCTCCATGGCTTCAGAGCTCAATAGCACCATAGCTCCATACCTCCAGAGCTCCAGGGCTCCATAGCTCCATACCTCCAGAGCTCCATACCTCCAGAGCTCCATACCTCCAGAGCTCCATAGCACCAGAGCTCCATGGCTTCAGAGCTCCATAGCACCATAGCTCCATACCTCCAGAGCTCCAGGGCTCCATAGCTCCATACCTCCAGAGCTCCATACCTCCAGAGCTCCATACCTCCAGAGCTCCATAGCACCAGAGCTCCATGGCTTCAGAGCTCCATAGCACCATAGCTCCATACCTCCAGAGCTCCAGGGCTCCATAGCTCCATACCTCCAGAGCTCCATACCTCAAGAGCTCCATACCTCCAGAGCTCCAGAGCTCCATAGCACCAGAGCTCCATGGCTTCAGAGCTCCATAGCACCATAGCTCCATACCTCCAGAGCTCCAGGGCTCCATACCTCCAGAGCTCCATACCTCCAGAGCTCCAGAGCTCCATAGCACCAGAGCTCCATGGCTTCAGAGCTCCATAGCACCATAGCTCCATACCTCCAGAGCTCCAGGGCTCCATAGCTCCATACCTCCAGAGCTCCATACCTCCAGAGCTCCATACCTCCAGAGCTCCATAGCTCCATAGCACCAGAGCTCCATAGCTCCATAGCACCAGAGCTCCATAGCACCAGAGCTCCATAGCACCAGAGCTCCATAGCTCCATAGCACCAGAGCTCCATAGCTCCATAGCACCAGAGCTCCATAGCTCCATAGCACCAGAGCTCCATACTTCCAGAGCTCCATAGCTCCATAGCTCCATAGCACCAGAGCTCCATAGCTCCATAGCACCAGAGCTCCATGGCTTCAGAGCTCCATAGCACCATAGCTCCATACCTCCAGAGCTCCAGGGCTCCATAGCTCCATACCTCCAGAGCTCCATACCTCCAGAGCTCCATACCTCCAGAGCTCCATAGCACCAGAGCTCCATAGCTCCATAGCACCAGAGCTCCATAGCACCAGAGCTCCATAGCACCAGAGCTCCATAGCTCCATAGCACCAGAGCTCCATAGCTCCATAGCACCAGAGCTCCATACTTCCAGAGCTCCATAGCTCCATAGCTCCATAGCACCAGAGCTCCATAGCTCCATAGCACCAGAGCTCCATAGCTCCATAGCACCAGAGCTCCATACTTCCATAGCTCCATAGCTCCATACCTCCAGAGCTCCATAACTCCATAGCTCCATACCTCCAGAGCTCCATAGCTCCAGAGCTCCATAGCTCCATAGCTCCATAGCACCAGAGCTCCATAGCTCCATAGCACCAGAGCTCCATACTTCCATAGCTCCAGGGCTCCATAGCTCCAGGGCTCCATACCTCCAGAGCTCCATAGCTCCATACTTCCAGAGCTCCATAGCTCCATACTTCCATAGCTCCATACTTCCATACCTCCATAGCTCCATACTTCCATAGCACCAGAGCTCCATACTTCCATAGCACCAGAGCTCCATACCTCCAGAGCTCCAGAGCTCCAGCCTGGGTGGCTGGTGGCTCCATAGCTCCATACTTCCATAGCTCTAAGTCAGAGAGTTGGCGAAAATTGCACTAAGTGCGAAGGCCCATTCATTTACAACGGCGTGTCCGCCAGGCGGCGACATTTCCCCGTTACCGGTGGCTGCGCGGCGGGTGAGTGACAGAGCTTATCCGAGCGGCTGGAACTCTGCGCCGGCGTGGTCGAGCGTGAGGCCTCGGCCCTTTGGCTGCCTGGTACCTAAAACACTTCCATTGATCCAGCCACGGAGGGTGCTGGCTGGTGGCTCCATACCTCCATAGCTCCATAGCACCAGAGCTCCATAGCTCCATAGCACCAGAGCTCCATGGCTTCAGAGCTCCATAGCACCATAGCTCCATACCTCCAGAGCTCCAGGGCTCCATAGCTCCATACCTCCAGAGCTCCATACCTCCAGAGCTCCATACCTCCAGAGCTCCATAGCACCAGAGCTCCATGGCTTCAGAGCTCCATAGCACCATAGCTCCATACCTCCAGAGCTCCAGGGCTCCATAGCTCCATACCTCCAGAGCTCCATACCTCCAGAGCTCCATACCTCCAGAGCTCCATAGCACCAGAGCTCCATGGCTTCAGAGCTCCATAGCACCATAGCTCCATACCTCCAGAGCTCCAGGGCTCCATAGCTCCATACCTCCAGAGCTCCATACCTCCAGAGCTCCATACCTCCAGAGCTCCAGAGCTCCATAGCACCAGAGCTCCATGGCTTCAGAGCTCCATAGCTCCATACCTCCAGAGCTCCAGGGCTCCATAGCTCCATACCTCCAGAGCTCCATACCTCCAGAGCTCCAGAGCTCCATAGCACCAGAGCTCCATGGCTTCAGAGCTCCATAGCACCTTAGCTCCATACCTCCAGAGCTCCAGGGCTCCATAGCTCCATACCTCCAGAGCTCCATACCTCCAGAGCTCCATACCTCCAGAGCTCCATAGCTCCATAGCACCAGAGCTCCATAGCTCCATAGCACCAGAGCTCCATAGCACCAGAGCTCCATAGCACCAGAGCTCCATAGCTCCATAGCACCAGAGCTCCATAGCTCCATAGCACCAGAGCTCCATACTTCCAGAGCTCCATAGCTCCATAGCTCCATAGCACCAGAGCTCCATAGCTCCATAGCACCAGAGCTCCATAGCTCCATAGCACCAGAGCTCCATACTTCCATAGCTCCATAGCTCCATACCTCCAGAGCTCCATAGCTCCATAGCTCCATACCTCCAGAGCTCCATAGCTCCAGAGCTCCATAGCTCCATAGCTCCATAGCACCAGAGCTCCATAGCTCCATAGCACCAGAGCTCCATACTTCCATAGCTCCAGGGCTCCATAGCTCCAGGGCTCCATACCTCCAGAGCTCCATAGCTCCATACTTCCAGAGCTCCATAGCTCCATACTTCCATAGCTCCATACTTCCATACCTCCATAGCTCCATACTTCCATAGCACCAGAGCTCCATACTTCCATAGCACCAGAGCTCCATACCTCCAGAGCTCCAGAGCTCCAGCCTGGGTGGCTGGTGGCTCCATAGCTCCATACTTCCATAGCTCTAAGTCAGAGAGTTGGCGAAAATTGCACTAAGTGCGAAAGCCCATTCATTTACAACGGCGTGTCCACAAGGCGGCGACATTTCCCCGTTACCGGTGGCTGCGCGGCGGGTGAGTGACAGAGCTTATCCGAGCGGCTGGAACTCTGCGCCGGCGTGGTCGAGCGTGAGGCCTCGGCCCTTTGGCTGCCTGGTACCTAAAACACTTCCATTGATCCAGCCACGGAGGGTGCTGGCTGGTGGCTCCATACCTCCATAGCTCCATAGCACCAGAGCTCCATAGCTCCATAGCACCAGAGCTCCATGGCTTCAGAGCTCCATAGCACCATAGCTCCATACCTCCAGAGCTCCAGGGCTCCATAGCTCCATACCTCCAGAGCTCCATACCTCCAGAGCTCCATACCTCCAGAGCTCCATAGCACCAGAGCTCCATGGCTTCAGAGCTCCATAGCACCATAGCTCCATACCTCCAGAGCTCCAGGGCTCCATAGCTCCATACCTCCAGAGCTCCATACCTCCAGAGCTCCATACCTCCAGAGCTCCATAGCACCAGAGCTCCATGGCTTCAGAGCTCCATAGCACCATAGCTCCATACCTCCAGAGCTCCAGGGCTCCATAGCTCCATACCTCCAGAGCTCCATACCTCCAGAGCTCCATAGCTCCATACCTCCAGAGCTCCATAGCTCCATAGCTCCATACCTCCAGAGCTCCATAGCTCCAGAGCTCCATAGCTCCATAGCTCCATACCTCCAGAGCTCCAGGGCTCCATAGCTCCATACCTCCAGAGCTCCATACCTCCAGAGCTCCATACCTCCAGAGCTCCATACCTCCAGAGCTCCATAGCACCAGAGCTCCATGGCTTCAGAGCTCCATAGCACCATAGCTCCATACCTCCAGAGCTCCAGGGCTCCATAGCTCCATACCTCCAGAGCTCCATACCTCCAGAGCTCCATAGCTCCATAGCACCAGAGCTCCATAGCTCCATAGCACCAGAGCTCCATAGCACCAGAGCTCCATAGCACCAGAGCTCCATAGCTCCATAGCACCAGAGCTCCATAGCTCCATAGCACCAGAGCTCCATAGCTCCATAGCACCAGAGCTCCATACTTCCAGAGCTCCATAGCTCCATAGCTCCATAGCACCAGAGCTCCATAGCACCAGAGCTCCATAGCTCCATAGCACCAGAGCTCCATGGCTTCAGAGCTCCATAGCACCATAGCTCCATACCTCCAGAGCTCCAGGGCTCCATAGCTCCATACCTCCAGAGCTCCATACCTCCAGAGCTCCATACCTCCAGAGCTCCATAGCACCAGAGCTCCATAGCTCCATAGCACCAGAGCTCCATAGCACCAGAGCTCCATAGCACCAGAGCTCCATAGCTCCATAGCACCAGAGCTCCATAGCTCCATAGCACCAGAGCTCCATACTTCCAGAGCTCCATAGCTCCATACTTCCAGAGCTCCATAGCTCCATACTTCCATAGCTCCATACTTCCATACCTCCATAGCTCCATACTTCCATAGCACCAGAGCTCCATACTTCCATAGCACCAGAGCTCCATACCTCCAGAGCTCCAGAGCTCCAGCCTGGGTGGCTGGTGGCTCCATAGCTCCATACTTCCATAGCTCTAAGTCAGAGAGTTGGCGAAAATTGCACTAAGTGCGAAAGCCCATTCATTTACAGGCAGCCAAAGGGCCGAGGCCTCTCCAGAGCTCCATAGCACCAGAGCTCCATGGCTTCAGAGCTCCATAGCACCATAGCTCCATACCTCCAGAGCTCCAGGGCTCCATAGCTCCATACCTCCAGAGCTCCATACCTCCAGAGCTCCAGAGCTCCATAGCACCAGAGCTCCATGGCTTCAGAGCTCCATAGCACCATAGCTCCATACCTCCAGAGCTCCAGGGCTCCATAGCTCCATACCTCCAGAGCTCCATACCTCCAGAGCTCCAGAGCTCCATAGCACCAGAGCTCCATGGCTTCAGAGCTCCATAGCACCATAGCTCCATACCTCCAGAGCTCCAGGGCTCCAAAGCTCCATACCTCCAGAGCTCCATACCTCCAGAGCTCCATACCTCCAGAGCTCCATAGCTCCATAGCACCAGAGCTCCATAGCTCCATAGCACCAGAGCTCCATAGCACCAGAGCTCCATAGCACCAGAGCTCCATAGCTCCATAGCACCAGAGCTCCATAGCTCCATAGCACCAGAGCTCCATAGCTCCATAGCACCAGAGCTCCATACTTCCAGAGCTCCATAGCTCCATAGCTCCATAGCACCAGAGCTCCATAGCTCCATAGCACCAGAGCTCCATAGCTCCATAGCACCAGAGCTCCATACTTCCATAGCTCCATAGCTCCATACCTCCAGAGCTCCATAGCTCCATAGCTCCATACCTCCAGAGCTCCATAGCTCCAGAGCTCCATAGCTCCATAGCACCAGAGCTCCATAGCTCCATAGCACCAGAGCTCCATACTTCCATAGCTCCAGGGCTCCATAGCTCCAGGGCTCCATAGCTCCATACCTCCAGAGCTCCATAGCTCCATACTTCCAGAGCTCCATAGCTCCATAGCACCAGAGCTCCATAGCTCCATAGCACCAGAGCTCCATAGCTCCATAGCACCAGAGCTCCATAGCTCCATAGCACCAGAGCTCCATAGCTCCATAGCTCCAGGGCTCCATACCTCCATAGCTCCAGGGCTCCATAGCTCCATAGCTCCAGGGCTCCATAGCTCCATAGCTCCATACCTCCAGAGCTCCATACCTCCAGAGCTCCATACCTCCAGAGCTCCATAGCTCCAGAGCTCCATAGCTCCATAGCACCAGAGCTCCATAGCTCCATAGCACCAGAGCTCCATACTTCCATAGCTCCAGGGCTCCATAGCTCCAGGGCTCCATAGCTCCATACCTCCAGAGCTCCATAGCTCCATACCTCCAGAGCTCCATAGCTCCATACTTCCAGAGCTCCATAGCTCCATAGCACCAGAGCTCCATAGCTCCATAGCACCAGAGCTCCATAGCTCCATAGCACCAGAGCTCCATAGCTCCATAGCACCAGAGCTCCATAGCTCCATAGCTCCAGGGCTCCATAGCTCCATAGCTCCAGGGCTCCATAGCTCCATAGCTCCAGGGCTCCATAGATCCAGGGCTCCAGGGCTCCATAGCTCCATACCTCCAGAGCTCCATAGCTCCATACTTCCAGAGCTCCATAGCTCCATAGCTCCATACTTCCATAGCTCCATAGCTCCATACTTCCATAGCACCAGAGCTCCATACCTCCAGAGCTCCATAGCTCCAGCCTGGGTGGCTGGTGGCTCCATAGCTCCATACTTCCATAGCTCCAGTCAGAGAGTTGGCGAAAATTGCACTAAGTGCGAAAGCCCATTCATTTACAACGGCGTGTCCACAAGGCTCCATACCTCCAGAGCTCCAGGGCTCCATAGCTCCATACCTCCAGAGCTCCATACCTCCAGAGCTCCATACCTCCAGAGCTCCATAGCTCCATAGCACCAGAGCTCCATAGCTCCATAGCACCAGAGCTCCATAGCACCAGAGCTCCATAGCACCAGAGCTCCATAGCTCCATAGCACCAGAGCTCCATAGCTCCATAGCACCAGAGCTCCATAGCTCCATAGCACCAGAGCTCCATACTTCCAGAGCTCCATAGCTCCATAGCTCCATAGCACCAGAGCTCCATAGCTCCATAGCACCAGAGCTCCATGGCTTCAGAGCTCCATAGCACCATAGCTCCATACCTCCAGAGCTCCAGGGCTCCATAGCTCCATACCTCCAGAGCTCCATACCTCCAGAGCTCCATACCTCCAGAGCTCCATAGCACCAGAGCTCCATAGCTCCATAGCACCAGAGCTCCATAGCACCAGAGCTCCATAGCACCAGAGCTCCATAGCTCCATAGCACCAGAGCTCCATAGCTCCATAGCACCAGAGCTCCATACTTCCAGAGCTCCATAGCTCCATAGCTCCATAGCACCAGAGCTCCATAGCTCCATAGCACCAGAGCTCCATAGCTCCATAGCACCAGAGCTCCATACTTCCATAGCTCCATAGCTCCATACCTCCAGAGCTCCATAACTCCATAGCTCCATACCTCCAGAGCTCCATAGCTCCAGAGCTCCATAGCTCCATAGCTCCATAGCTCCATAGCACCAGAGCTCCATAGCTCCATAGCACCAGAGCTCCATACTTCCATAGCTCCAGGGCTCCATAGCTCCAGGGCTCCATACCTCCAGAGCTCCATAGCTCCATACTTCCAGAGCTCCATAGCTCCATACTTCCATAGCTCCATACTTCCATACCTCCATAGCTCCATACTTCCATAGCACCAGAGCTCCATACTTCCATAGCACCAGAGCTCCATACCTCCAGAGCTCCAGAGCTCCAGCCTGGGTGGTTGGTGGCTCCATAGCTCCATACTTCCATAGCTCTAAGTCAGAGAGTTGGCGAAAATTGCACTAAGTGCGAAAGCCCATTCATTTACAACGGCGTGTCCGCCAGGCGGCGACATTTCCCCGTTACCGGTGGCTGCGCGGCGGGTGAGTGACAGAGCTTATCCGAGCGGCTGGAACTCTGCGCCGGCGTGGTCGAGCGTGAGGCCTCGGCCCTTTGGCTGCCTGGTACCTAAAACACTTCCATTGATCCAGCCACGGAGGGTGCTGGCTGGTGGCTCCATACCTCCATAGCTCCATAGCACCAGAGCTCCATAGCTCCATAGCACCAGAGCTCCATGGCTTCAGAGCTCCATAGCACCATAGCTCCATACCTCCAGAGCTCCAGGGCTCCATAGCTCCATACCTCCAGAGCTCCATACCTCCAGAGCTCCATACCTCCAGAGCTCCATAGCACCAGAGCTCCATGGCTTCAGAGCTCCATAGCACCATAGCTCCATACCTCCAGAGCTCCAGGGCTCCATAGCTCCATACCTCCAGAGCTCCATACCTCCAGAGCTCCATACCTCCAGAGCTCCATAGCACCAGAGCTCCATGGCTTCAGAGCTCCATAGCACCATAGCTCCATACCTCCAGAGCTCCAGGGCTCCATAGCTCCATACCTCCAGAGCTCCATACCTCCAGAGCTCCATACCTCCAGAGCTCCAGAGCTCCATAGCACCAGAGCTCCATGGCTTCAGAGCTCCATAGCACCATAGCTCCATACCTCCAGAGCTCCAGGGCTCCATACCTCCAGAGCTCCATACCTCCAGAGCTCCAGAGCTCCATAGCACCAGAGCTCCATGGCTTCAGAGCTCCATAGCACCATAGCTCCATACCTCCAGAGCTCCAGGGCTCCATAGCTCCATACCTCCAGAGCTCCATACCTCCAGAGCTCCATACCTCCAGAGCTCCATAGCTCCATAGCACCAGAGCTCCATAGCTCCATAGCACCAGAGCTCCATAGCACCAGAGCTCCATAGCACCAGAGCTCCATAGCTCCATAGCACCAGAGCTCCATAGCTCCATAGCACCAGAGCTCCATAGCTCCATAGCACCAGAGCTCCATACTTCCAGAGCTCCATAGCTCCATAGCTCCATAGCACCAGAGCTCCATAGCTCCATAGCACCAGAGCTCCATGGCTTCAGAGCTCCATAGCACCATAGCTCCATACCTCCAGAGCTCCAGGGCTCCATAGCTCCATACCTCCAGAGCTCCATACCTCCAGAGCTCCATACCTCCAGAGCTCCATAGCACCAGAGCTCCATAGCTCCATAGCACCAGAGCTCCATAGCACCAGAGCTCCATAGCACCAGAGCTCCATAGCTCCATAGCACCAGAGCTCCATAGCTCCATAGCACCAGAGCTCCATACTTCCAGAGCTCCATAGCTCCATAGCTCCATAGCACCAGAGCTCCATAGCTCCATAGCACCAGAGCTCCATAGCTCCATAGCACCAGAGCTCCATACTTCCATAGCTCCATAGCTCCATACCTCCAGAGCTCCATAGCTCCATAGCTCCATACCTCCAGAGCTCCATAGCTCCAGAGCTCCATAGCTCCATAGCTCCATAGCACCAGAGCTCCATAGCTCCATAGCACCAGAGCTCCATACTTCCATAGCTCCAGGGCTCCATAGCTCCAGGGCTCCATACCTCCAGAGCTCCATAGCTCCATACTTCCAGAGCTCCATAGCTCCATACTTCCATAGCTCCATACTTCCATACCTCCATAGCTCCATACTTCCATAGCACCAGAGCTCCATACTTCCATAGCACCAGAGCTCCATACCTCCAGAGCTCCAGAGCTCCAGCCTGGGTGGCTGGTGGCTCCATAGCTCCATACTTCCATAGCTCTAAGTCAGAGAGTTGGCGAAAATTGCACTAAGTGCGAAAGCCCATTCATTTACAACGGCGTGTCCACAAGGCGGCGACATTTCCCCGTTACCGGTGGCTGCGCGGCGGGTGAGTGACAGAGCTTATCCGAGCGGCTGGAACTCTGCGCCGGCGTGGTCGAGCGTGAGGCCTCGGCCCTTTGGCTGCCTGGTACCTAAAACACTTCCATTGATCCAGCCACGGAGGGTGCTGGCTGGTGGCTCCATACCTCCATAGCTCCATAGCACCAGAGCTCCATAGCTCCATAGCACCAGAGCTCCATGGCTTCAGAGCTCCATAGCACCATAGCTCCATACCTCCAGAGCTCCAGGGCTCCATAGCTCCATACCTCCAGAGCTCCATACCTCCAAAGCTCCATACCTCCAGAGCTCCATAGCACCAGAGCTCCATGGCTTCAGAGCTCCATAGCACCATAGCTCCATACCTCCAGAGCTCCAGGGCTCCATAGCTCCATACCTCCAGAGCTCCATACCTCCAGAGCTCCATACCTCCAGAGCTCCATAGCACCAGAGCTCCATGGCTTCAGAGCTCCATAGCACCATAGCTCCATACCTCCAGAGCTCCAGGGCTCCATAGCTCCATACCTCCAGAGCTCCATACCTCCAGAGCTCCATACCTCCAGAGCTCCAGAGCTCCATAGCACCAGAGCTCCATGGCTTCAGAGCTCCATAGCTCCATACCTCCAGAGCTCCAGGGCTCCATAGCTCCATACCTCCAGAGCTCCATACCTCCAGAGCTCCAGAGCTCCATAGCACCAGAGCTCCATGGCTTCAGAGCTCCATAGCACCTTAGCTCCATACCTCCAGAGCTCCAGGGCTCCATAGCTCCATACCTCCAGAGCTCCATACCTCCAGAGCTCCATACCTCCAGAGCTCCATAGCTCCATAGCACCAGAGCTCCATAGCTCCATAGCACCAGAGCTCCATAGCACCAGAGCTCCATAGCACCAGAGCTCCATAGCTCCATAGCACCAGAGCTCCATAGCTCCATAGCACCAGAGCTCCATACTTCCAGAGCTCCATAGCTCCATAGCTCCATAGCACCAGAGCTCCATAGCTCCATAGCACCAGAGCTCCATAGCTCCATAGCACCAGAGCTCCATACTTCCATAGCTCCATAGCTCCATACCTCCAGAGCTCCATAGCTCCATAGCTCCATACCTCCAGAGCTCCATAGCTCCAGAGCTCCATAGCTCCATAGCTCCATAGCACCAGAGCTCCATAGCTCCATAGCACCAGAGCTCCATACTTCCATAGCTCCAGGGCTCCATAGCTCCAGGGCTCCATACCTCCAGAGCTCCATAGCTCCATACTTCCAGAGCTCCATAGCTCCATACTTCCATAGCTCCATACTTCCATACCTCCATAGCTCCATACTTCCATAGCACCAGAGCTCCATAGCTCCATAGCACCAGAGCTCCATAGCTCCATAGCACCAGAGCTCCATACTTCCATAGCTCCAGGGCTCCATAGCTCCAGGGCTCCATAGCTCCATACCTCCAGAGCTCCATAGCTCCATACTTCCAGAGCTCCATAGCTCCATAGCACCAGAGCTCCATAGCTCCATAGCACCAGAGCTCCATAGCTCCATAGCACCAGAGCTCCATAGCTCCATAGCACCAGAGCTCCATAGCTCCATAGCTCCAGGGCTCCATAGCTCCAGGGCTCCATAGCTCCATAGCTCCAGGGCTCCATAGCTCCATACCTCCAGAGCTCCATACCTCCAGAGCTCCATACCTCCATAGCACCAGAGCTCCATAGCTCCAGGGCTCCATAGCTCCATACCTCCAGAGCTCCATAGCTCCATACTTCCAGAGCTCCATAGCTCCATAGCTCCATACTTCCATAGCTCCATAGCTCCATACTTCCATAGCACCTGAGCTCCATACCTCCAGAGCTCCATAGCTCCAGCCTGGGTGGCTGGTGGCTCCATAGCTCCATACTTCCATAGCTCTAAGTCAGAGAGTTGGCGAAAATTGCACTAAGTGCGAAAGCCCATTTATTTACAACGGCGTGTCCGCCAGGCGGCGACATTTCCCCGTTACCGGTGGCTGCGCGGCGGGTGAGTGACAGAGCTTATCCGAGCGGCTGGAACTCTGCGCCGGCGTGGTCGAGCGTGAGGCCTCGGCCCTTTGGCTGCCTGGTACCTAAAACACTTCCATTGATCCAGCCACGGAGGGTGCTGGCTGGTGGCTCCATACCTCCATAGCTCCATAGCACCAGAGCTCCATAGCTCCATAGCACCAGAGCTCCATGGCTTCAGAGCTCCATAGCACCATAGCTCCATACCTCCAGAGCTCCAGGGCTCCATAGCTCCATACCTCCAGAGCTCCATACCTCCAGAGCTCCATACCTCCAGAGCTCCATAGCACCAGAGCTCCATGGCTTCAGAGCTCCATAGCACCATAGCTCCATACCTCCAGAGCTCCAGGGCTCCATAGCTCCATACCTCCAGAGCTCCATACCTCCAGAGCTCCATACCTCCAGAGCTCCATAGCACCAGAGCTCCATGGCTTCAGAGCTCCATAGCACCATAGCTCCATACCTCCAGAGCTCCAGGGCTCCATAGCTCCATACCTCCAGAGCTCCATACCTCCAGAGCTCCATACCTCCAGAGCTCCAGAGCTCCATAGCACCAGAGCTCCATGGCTTCAGAGCTCCATAGCTCCATACCTCCAGAGCTCCAGGGCTCCATAGCTCCATACCTCCAGAGCTCCATACCTCCAGAGCTCCAGAGCTCCATAGCACCAGAGCTCCATGGCTTCAGAGCTCCATAGCACCATAGCTCCATACCTCCAGAGCTCCAGGGCTCCATAGCTCCATACCTCCAGAGCTCCATACCTCCAGAGCTCCATACCTCCAGAGCTCCATAGCTCCATAGCACCAGAGCTCCATAGCTCCATAGCACCAGAGCTCCATAGCACCAGAGCTCCATAGCACCAGAGCTCCATAGCTCCATAGCACCAGAGCTCCATAGCTCCATAGCACCAGAGCTCCATAGCTCCATAGCACCAGAGCTCCATACTTCCAGAGCTCCATAGCTCCATAGCTCCATAGCACCAGAGCTCCATAGCTCCATAGCACCAGAGCTCCATGGCTTCAGAGCTCCATAGCACCATAGCTCCATACCTCCAGAGCTCCAGGGCTCCATAGCTCCATACCTCCAGAGCTCCATACCTCCAGAGCTCCATACCTCCAGAGCTCCATAGCACCAGAGCTCCATAGCTCCATAGCACCAGAGCTCCATAGCACCAGAACTCCATAGCACCAGAGCTCCATAGCTCCATAGCACCAGAGCTCCATAGCTCCATAGCACCAGAGCTCCATACTTCCAGAGCTCCATAGCTCCATAGCTCCATAGCACCAGAGCTCCATAGCTCCATAGCACCAGAGCTCCATAGCTCCATAGCACCAGAGCTCCATACTTCCATAGCTCCATAGCTCCATACCTCCAGAGCTCCATAGCTCCATAGCTCCATACCTCCAGAGCTCCATAGCTCCATAGCTCCAGAGCTCCATAGCTCCATAGCACCAGAGCTCCATAGCTCCATAGCACCAGAGCTCCATACTTCCATAGCTCCAGGGCTCCATAGCTCCAGGGCTCCATACCTCCAGAGCTCCATAGCTCCATACTTCCAGAGCTCCATAGCTCCATACTTCCATAGCTCCATACTTCCATACCTCCATAGCTCCATACTTCCATAGCACCAGAGCTCCATACTTCCATAGCACCAGAGCTCCATACCTCCAGAGCTCCAGAGCTCCAGCCTGGGTGGCTGGTGGCTCCATAGCTCCATACTTCCATAGCTCTAAGTCAGAGAGTTGGCGAAAATTGCACTAAGTGCGAAAGCCCATTCATTTACAACGGCGTGTCCACAAGGCGGCGACATTTCCCCGTTACCGGTGGCTGCGCGGCGGGTGAGTGACAGAGCTTATCCGAGCGGCTGGAACTCTGCGCCGGCGTGCTCGAGCGTGAGGCCTCGGCCCTTTGGCTGCCTGGTACCTAAAACACTTCCATTGATCCAGCCACGGAGGGTGCTGGCTGGTGGCTCCATACCTCCATAGCTCCATAGCACCAGAGCTCCATAGCTCCATAGCACCAGAGCTCCATGGCTTCAGAGCTCCATAGCACCATAGCTCCATACCTCCAGAGCTCCAGGGCTCCATAGCTCCATACCTCCAGAGCTCCATACCTCCAGAGCTCCATACCTCCAGAGCTCCATAGCACCAGAGCTCCATGGCTTCAGAGCTCCATAGCACCATAGCTCCATACCTCCAGAGCTCCAGGGCTCCATAGCTCCATACCTCCAGAGCTCCATACCTCCAGAGCTCCATACCTCCAGAGCTCCATAGCACCAGAGCTCCATGGCTTCAGAGCTCCATAGCACCATAGCTCCATACCTCCAGAGCTCCAGGGCTCCATAGCTCCATACCTCCAGAGCTCCATACCTCCAGAGCTCCATACCTCCAGAGCTCCAGAGCTCCATAGCTCCATAGCTCCAGGGCTCCATAGCTCCATAGCTCCATACCTCCAGAGCTCCATACCTCCATACCTCCAGAGCTCCATAGCTCCATAGCTCCATACCTCCAGAGCTCCATAGCTCCAGAGCTCCATAGCTCCATAGCACCAGAGCTCCATAGCTCCATAGCACCAGAGCTCCATACTTCCATAGCTCCAGGGCTCCATAGCTCCAGGGCTCCATAGCTCCATACCTCCAGAGCTCCATAGCTCCATACTTCCAGAGCTCCATAGCTCCATAGCACCATAGCTCCATAGCTCCATAGCACCAGAGCTCCATAGCTCCATAGCACCAGAGCTCCATAGCTCCATAGCACCAGAGCTCCATAGCTCCATAGCTCCAGGGCTCCATAGCTCCATAGCTCCAGGGCTCCATAGCTCCATAGCTCCAGGGCTCCATAGCTCCATAGCTCCATACCTCCAGAGCTCCATACCTCCAGAGCTCCATACCTCCATAGCACCAGAGCTCCATAGCTCCAGGGCTCCAGGGCTCCATAGCTCCATACCTCCAGAGCTCCATAGCTCCATACTTCCAGAGCTCCATAGCTCCATAGCTCCATACTTCCATAGCTCCATAGCTCCATACTTCCATAGCACCTGAGCTCCATACCTCCAGAGCTCCATAGCTCCAGCCTGGGTGGCTGGTGGCTCCATAGCTCCATACTTCCATAGCTCTAAGTCAGAGAGTTGGCGAAAATTGCACTAAGTGCGAAAGCCCATTCATTTACAACGGCGTGTCCGCCAGGCGGCGACATTTCCCCGTTACCGGTGGCTGCGCGGCGGGTGAGTGACAGAGCTTATCCGAGCGGCTGGAACTCTGCGCCGGCGTGGTCGAGCGTGAGGCCTCGGCCCTTTGGCTGCCTGGTACCTAAAACACTTCCATTGATCCAGCCACGGAGGGTGCTGGCTGGTGGCTCCATACCTCCATAGCTCCATAGCACCAGAGCTCCATAGCTCCATAGCACCAGAGCTCCATGGCTTCAGAGCTCCATAGCACCATAGCTCCATACCTCCAGAGCTCCAGGGCTCCATAGCTCCATACCTCCAGAGCTCCATACCTCCAGAGCTCCATACCTCCAGAGCTCCATAGCACCATAGCTCCATGGCTTCAGAGCTCCATAGCACCATAGCTCCATACCTCCAGAGCTCCAGGGCTCCATAGCTCCATACCTCCAGAGCTCCATACCTCCAGAGCTCCATACCTCCAGAGCTCCATAGCACCAGAGCTCCATGGCTTCAGAGCTCCATAGCACCATAGCTCCATACCTCCAGAGCTCCAGGGCTCCATAGCTCCATACCTCCAGAGCTCCATACCGCCAGAGCTCCATACCTCCAGAGCTCCAGAGCTCCATAGCACCAGAGCTCCATGGCTTCAGAGCTCCATAGCACCATAGCTCCATACCTCCAGAGCTCCAGGGCTCCATAGCTCCATACCTCCAGAGCTCCATACCTCCAGAGCTCCAGAGCTCCATAGCACCAGAGCTCCATGGCTTCAGAGCTCCATAGCACCATAGCTCCATACCTCCAGAGCTCCAGGGCTCCATAGCTCCATACCTCCAGAGCTCCATACCTCCAGAGCTCCATACCTCCAGAGCTCCATAGCTCCATAGCACCAGAGCTCCATAGCTCCATAGCACCAGAGCTCCATAGCACCAGAGCTCCATAGCACCAGAGCTCCATAGCTCCATAGGACCAGAGCTCCATAGCTCCATAGCACCAGAGCTCCATAGCTCCATAGCACCAGAGCTCCATACTTCCAGAGCTCCATAGCTCCATAGCTCCATAGCACCAGAGCTCCATAGCTCCATAGCACCAGAGCTCCATGGCTTCAGAGCTCCATAGCACCATAGCTCCATACCTCCAGAGCTCCAGGGCTCCATAGCTCCATACCTCCAGAGCTCCATACCTCCAGAGCTCCATACCTCCAGAGCTCCATAGCACCAGAGCTCCATAGCTCCATAGCACCAGAGCTCCATAGCACCAGAGCTCCATAGCACCAGAGCTCCATAGCTCCATAGCACCAGAGCTCCATAGCTCCATAGCACCAGAGCTCCATACTTCCAGAGCTCCATAGCTCCATAGCTCCATAGCACCAGAGCTCCATAGCTCCATAGCACCAGAGCTCCATAGCTCCATAGCACCAGAGCTCCATACTTCCATAGCTCCATAGCTCCATACCTCCAGAGCTCCATAGCTCCATAGCTCCATACCTCCAGAGCTCCATAGCTCCAGAGCTCCATAGCTCCATAGCTCCATAGCACCAGAGCTCCATAGCTCCATAGCACCAGAGCTCCATAATTCCATAGCTCCAGGGCTCCATAGCTCCAGGGCTCCATACCTCCAGAGCTCCATAGCTCCATACTTCCAGAGCTCCATAGCTCCATACTTCCATAGCTCCATACTTCCATACCTCCATAGCTCCATACTTCCATAGCACCAGAGCTCCATACTTCCATAGCACCAGAGCTCCATACCTCCAGAGCTCCAGAGCTCCAGCCTGGGTGGCTGGTGGCTTCATAGCTCCATACTTCCATAGCTCTAAGTCAGAGAGTTGGCGAAAATTGCACTAAGTGCGAAAGCCCATTCATTTACAACGGCGTGTCCACAAGGCGGCGACATTTCCCCGTTACCGGTGGCTGCGCGGCGGGTGAGTGACAGAGCTTATCCGAGCGGCTGGAACTCTGCGCCGGCGTGGTCGAGCGTGAGGCCTCGGCCCTTTGGCTGCCTGGTACCTAAAACACTTCCATTGATCCAGCCACGGAGGGTGCTGGCTGGTGGCTCCATACCTCCATAGCTCCATAGCACCAGAGCTCCATAGCTCCATAGCACCAGAGCTCCATGGCTTCAGAGCTCCATAGCACCATAGCTCCATACCTCCAGAGCTCCAGGGCTCCATAGCTCCATACCTCCAGAGCTCCATACCTCCAGAGCTCCATACCTCCAGAGCTCCATAGCACCAGAGCTCCATGGCTTCAGAGCTCCATAGCACCATAGCTCCATACCTCCAGAGCTCCAGGGCTCCATAGCTCCATACCTCCAGAGCTCCATACCTCCAGAGCTCCATACCTCCAGAGCTCCAGAGCTCCATAGCACCAGAGCTCCATGGCTTCAGAGCTCCATAGCACCATAGCTCCATACCTCCAGAGCTCCAGGGCTCCATAGCTCCATACCTCCAGAGCTCCATACCTCCAGAGCTCCAGAGCTCCATAGCACCAGAGCTCCATGGCTTCAGAGCTCCATAGCACCATAGCTCCATACCTCAAGAGCTCCAGGGCTCCATAGCTCCATACCTCCAGAGCTCCATAGCTCCATAGCACCAGAGCTCCATAGCTCCATAGCACCAGAGCTCCATACTTCCATAGCTCCATAGCTCCATACCTCCAGAGCTCCATAGCTCCATAGCTCCATACCTCCAGAGCTCCATAGCACCAGAGCTCCATAGCTCCATAGCACCAGAGCTCCATAGCTCCATAGCACCAGAGCTCCATACTTCCATAGCTCCAGGGCTCCATAGCTCCAGGGCTCCATAGCTCCATACCTCCAGAGCTCCATAGCTCCATACTTCCAGAGCTCCATAGCTCCATAGCACCAGAGCTCCATAGCTCCATAGCACCAGAGCTCCATAGCTCCATAGCACCAGAGCTCCATAGCTCCATAGCACCAGAGCTCCATAGCGCCATAGCTCCAGGGCTCCATAGCTCCATAGCTCCAGGGCTCCATAGCTCCATAGCTCCAGGGCTCCATAGCTCCATAGCTCCATACCTCCAGAGCTCCATACCTCCAGAGCTCCATACCTCCATAGCACCAGAGCTCCATAGCTCCAGGGCTCCAGGGCTCCATAGCTCCATACCTCCAGAGCTCCATAGCTCCATACTTCCAGAGCTCCATAGCTCCATAGCTCCATACTTCCATAGCTCCATAGCTCCATACTTCCATAGCACCTGAGCTCCATACCTCCAGAGCTCCATAGCTCCAGCCTGGGTGGCTGGTGGCTCCATAGCTCCATACTTCCATAGCTCTAAGTCAGAGAGTTGGCGAAAATTGCACTAAGTGCGAAAGCCCATTCATTTACAACGGCGTGTCCGCCAGGCGGCGACATTTCCCCGTTACCGGTGGCTGCGCGGCGGGTGAGTGACAGAGCTTATCCGAGCGGCTGGAACTCTGCGCCGGCGTGGTCGAGCGTGAGGCCTCGGCCCTTTGGCTGCCTGGTACCTAAAACACTTCCATTGATCCAGCCACGGAGGGTGCTGGCTGGTGGCTCCATACCTCCATAGCTCCATAGCACCAGAGCTCCATAGCTCCATAGCACCAGAGCTCCATGGCTTCAGAGCTCCATAGCACCATAGCTCCATACCTCCAGAGCTCCAGGGCTCCATAGCTCCATACCTCCAGAGCTCCATACCTCCAGAGCTCCATACCTCCAGAGCTCCATAGCACCAGAGCTCCATGGCTTCAGAGCTCCATAGCACCATAGCTCCATACCTCCAGAGCTCCAGGGCTCCATAGCTCCATACCTCCAGAGCTCCATACCTCCAGAGCTCCATACCTCCAGAGCTCCATAGCACCAGAGCTCCATGGCTTCAGAGCTCCATAGCACCATAGCTCCATACCTCCAGAGCTCCAGGGCTCCATAGCTCCATACCTCCAGAGCTCCATACCTCCAGAGCTCCAGAGCTCCATAGCACCAGAGCTCCATGGCTTCAGAGCTCCATAGCTCCATACCTCCAGAGCTCCAGGGCTCCATAGCTCCATACCTCCAGAGCTCCATACCTCCAGAGCTCCAGAGCTCCATAGCACCAGAGCTCCATGGCTTCAGAGCTCCATAGCACCATAGCTCCATACCTCCAGAGCTCCAGGGCTCCATAGCTCCATACCTCCAGAGCTCCATACCTCCAGAGCTCCATACCTCCAGAGCTCCATAGCTCCATAGCACCAGAGCTCCATAGCTCCATAGCACCAGAGCTCCATAGCACCAGAGCTCCATAGCACCAGAGCTCCATAGCTCCATAGCACCAGAGCTCCATAGCTCCATAGCACCAGAGCTCCATACTTCCAGAGCTCCATAGCTCCATAGCTCCATAGCACCAGAGCTCCATAGCTCCATAGCACCAGAGCTCCATAGCTCCATAGCACCAGAGCTCCATACTTCCATAGCTCCATAGCTCCATACCTCCAGAGCTCCATAGCTCCATAGCTCCATACCTCCAGAGCTCCATAGCTCCAGAGCTCCATAGCTCCATAGCTCCATAGCACCAGAGCTCCATAGCTCCATAGCACCAGAGCTCCATACTTCCATAGCTCCAGGGCTCCATAGCTCCAGGGCTCCATACCTCCAGAGCTCCATAGCTCCATACTTCCAGAGCTCCATAGCTCCATACTTCCATAGCTCCATACTTCCATACCTCCATAGCTCCATACTTCCATAGCACCAGAGCTCCATACTTCCATAGCACCAGAGCTCCATACCTCCAGAGCTCCAGAGCTCCAGCCTGGGTGGCTGGTGGCTCCATAGCTCCATACTTCCATAGCTCTAAGTCAGAGAGTTGGCGAAAATTGCACTAAGTGCGAAAGCCCATTCATTTACAACGGCGTGTCCACAAGGCGGCGACATTTCCCCGTTACCGGTGGCTGCGCGGCGGGTGAGTGACAGAGCTTATCCGAGCGGCTGGAACTCTGCGCCGGCGTGGTCGAGCGTGAGGCCTCGGCCCTTTGGCTGCCTGGTACCTAAAACACTTCCATTGATCCAGCCACGGAGGGTGCTGGCTGGTGGCTCCATACCTCCATAGCTCCATAGCACCAGAGCTCCATAGCTCCATAGCACCAGAGCTCCATGGCTTCAGAGCTCCATAGCACCATAGCTCCATACCTCCAGAGCTCCAGGGCTCCATAGCTCCATACCTCCAGAGCTCCATACCTCCAGAGCTCCATACCTCCAGAGCTCCATAGCACCAGAGCTCCATGGCTTCAGAGCTCCATAGCACCATAGCTCCATACCTCCAGAGCTCCAGGGCTCCATAGCTCCATACCTCCAGAGCTCCATACCTCCAGAGCTCCATACCTCCAGAGCTCAATAGCACCAGACCTCCATGGCTTCAGAGCTCCATAGCACCATAGCTCCATACCTCCAGAGCTCCAGGGCTCCATAGCTCCATACCTCCAGAGCTCCATACCTCCAGAGCTCCATAGCACCAGAGCTCCATGGCTTCAGAGCTCCATAGCACCATAGCTCCATACCTCCAGAGCTCCAGGGCTCCATAGCTCCATACCTCCAGAGCTCCATACCTCCAGAGCTCCATACCTCCAGAGCTCCAGAGCTCCATAGCACCAGAG